>NW_015151932.1:75129-147110 GCF_000732505.1 Cyprinodon variegatus | reverse complement strand
ATTATTTTTACAGCTAGAATTTAAAAAGGACAGATTGTCATTCAGACTCAATCCCCATGTTTTACACAATTATCAATAAGATTTAAACATTTAAGCAGACATTGCTCACACCCTGCACCTTAGAGCAATTCTCCAGATGAGGCTGTTGATGATTAACCCCATTCCCTCAGGTTGTTTGCTGCTCCATGGCAGGGAAACTGGGACCTTAACATCTAAACATGAGGGTAATGGCTGTAGTGCCAGGCAAGGAGAGATGCTTATTTCCAATCAGGACAGAAACCCACTAAATAAATGTTACTAAGAAACTTTTATTATGGCTAAACACATTTCAGAGCAGACACAACTTTCACTTTATTTGGCGAAAGATCCAGAGATCCTTGACTTTTTACTTCACGGAATAAAAGAAGAGAATTGTAAGTTACTAAAAAGAAACCATCGAGAATGAATGATATTTTTCTTTGCTTTTATGTAATAACTCATACATATCATAGAAACGTATTTGTAACCCGTAAACGTTTGCTCTAACATAAAACACAAACAGTTCTGAGTTTAATAAAATTTACATAAGATAAACCAAACAAATACCTCACAAACCAAGTTAACAGAATCAATTAAGGTTTGAACAATTAAGGTTTGAACAGGAAATAAAATGTAGGACTGCTGTTTACTGTATACCTAGAAATAGGTACAAACAGCAGTTCACGTGACTGGATTTTAGGGAAAAGCAAAGTTCCTCTTCAAAATATCCTGCAATCAGCCCATTGGTTCAAATGAGAAGTGAGGCCACACCAGACTGATTTTGGAGAATTACTCGGATGCTGCAACTATTAAGCTGTAAGCGTTGAAGCTGCAGACAGTTAATCAAAATAATGTATGGAGCTGGGCTGAGCCCCTCTGCTCTAATCTGTTCAGCAGGGCGTTGTTGTTCTGCCCCTCTCTTCACCTGTAATTATTTTACTGTCAGTAAAGAGGTGATTACTGGGATGAGACAGATTTTTTGAAGAAATGACAGAAAACCAGGCAAGTCATAGAAATCTCAAGTTAAATGTGGCATAATTTTATGGGAAAAAATAGGACTTATTTTAAATTCATCAAAAAGTTCTGGACATTTTCTAGGAACATTGTGACTGACATGAACAGGTAAGGTGGGGGGGGGACTTATTAGGTAGATTATTCCTGTTTTGAAATATGCACATTTTATTTCCATCCTATTGTGTAATAAGAAGGAAATATCTGTTAAAAATCTTTGAGCTATAACATAATCTGACTTGATACCCAATTGCTATTTAACCCATACAGCGTTAACCCTAAAATCAGTGATTTTGATTTTGAGTTCAGATCTTATTTTTTTTACATAAAACGTCTGATTTGAGTGGATAGTTAACACACATTGAATGTCATTTCAGTCCATTTGATTTGTTTCATAATATTAATTAGGTTTAGCTTATTGCCATAAAGCCACCTTTTAAGCTTCTTGTCCTGTAAGATGTAAAGTTTAGTAGTTTGTAGAATTATGCTATATGTCAAGAAGTAATAGTTCCTATGAAATAAAGAAAAGTTTCACTCAAGTTTGATTATGTGACACATACAAAAGCCATTCCTACTAGCCTCTCTTCAAAGCAGGAAAGAGTACTTGGCCTTCAAATGTGTGTTTGTATATTGACCTTAATAAACCAGCAGAATTGACCAAAGAAAACCAAATGGCTATAATAGATAAAGTAAAACAAATGGAACTTTAGACAATGACCCAAATTAAGAGATAAAAATGGCTTAATGTTAGCAAACAGCAGCAAAGGCAGACATAATGAGGTCAATAAATCTCCATAACAACCATTCGTCAGTGTCTAGATGTCTACCATCATAAATTAAAAGTTTGTGATTTTGTTCTAATATAAATTTGAAGAGAATAGAACCATAATTTAAGGTTTGTGATGCTCTGGGCCTGTTTTTCATTCAGGAAAAACCTTTAACTTGTTAAAATACAAAGACATACCACAACAAACTAGGTGACTACGTAAGAAAACTGAGAAAAGGGGAACAAAATAAAGGAGCTGAAACATATGCCTGAATCTGCATTAGAATAAAAGTTTTTATGGTAATCTCAATTTAAAGTTTTTTTTAAAGAATTTTCTATTTGAGATTATGGTGCAGCAGTAGAAGATAAAGCTTGAAAATAAACCATATAGACATTAAATATGATAGTTATTGCCCATGTACTTCATACAAATGTGTGTTGTCTTTATAAAGCACTGACTCCACTTGCAGCTCCCATCTTTTAAATCAGTTCTAACATCTAACACCTCACAATCCTCTCTCGCCTGCTCTTATCTAAATAGATTTTTGCACACTTTTTCCTTCCACTGAACTTTTAGATAACGTGTTTTACGCTGCATTCAGTAAACTGACATTTTCTTTTTGTTGATTGTCTGTGATTGTCTGTTGGACAATAGCCAAGTTATCAGTATACTCTATGATTTTAACAGCTGAAATTCACCATAAGATAATCTGTTTAAAACAGTCTTTTATAGTTTTTACAGGACTCAGAACTAAGGATCCAGAATTCGAAGCAGACAGATAGATGTGATTCACAAAAGTAATATTGTCGGATCTACAATTCTGCATCTAGGGCATCAAAAGTCGGAATTACTATAAAGGGAAAACTCAGGTTAATCACCATGTAAATCTTACTGAGGACGATTACAAGCGTGTGAGTCACTAACCTGGTTTTGGAGTTCAGTCTGTGCTCAGAAGAAAGAGTGGAATCCAGCCGTTGTGGTTGCCAACAGCATGCGTCGAATGCCACCCAGAGAGTTCCCCGAGCTGAAGATTTGAAGACTGCTAAACTGGCTTACGAGTAGATCCAAGAAGACGAAGGAGGGCAGGTGTTTCCAGAAGGTGAAGCCAAAGCCATTGTAGAAGAGGTTAGCAGAAGTGCAGGCTGGAAGATCAGATATACAAGAAAGTACCAAGGGGAAATCTAAGTCGTAGTCAAGAGGCAGATCCAGGCTCAGTCCACAGAAGGAAACCAGCGGGAATCCGAAGACAGGTCAGGCAAAAGTATCTGAAATAGGAGCAAGCAGGCCGTTCCAGGCCAGAGGCAGAATAGATCAGGATTGGGCAATCAGAACAACCAACAGCTGCGCTAGAGAACTTTCACCAAAGGCTTGAATAATCTGGCACTGATGACCTGGAGCAAGCAGCTTAAATAGAGAAAGGAGCAGGTGGATGAGATGAACAGTAATGAGAAACTAGGCGGAGCTACTGTAGGCAGATGAAAAGAATGAACGATTAAGCCAGTCATCAGCGCTAAGATCAGGACAATTTTGAAATGATGAATTAAGATATGTAATGGTCTTTATATTTTTTTTTTCTCATTTACCATTTAAGAAAATAAATGAATTATTTCCTGAGATTTACCGTTTTAGATTGGTCAAAAAAAAATCCCATGGCAACAAACTAAGACAAAAAACAAACCAGCGATGGTGTCCTAAGTTAAGATATATAATCTTAATAGTTTCTTTTGAAGTTCACATCATTACAAGCAATTAAAGTGTTTTTATGTAACTTAGTCTATGAATGAGGTGTTGACATCCTTTTACAACACTCTCTATTTTCCGCTGTTGACCCATTATGTACATCCACTCATCTCCCCAAAACATTGGATATTCTGACTCTAACCTTCCACTTGTTAAGCTCTTAAATAAACACATTTTTGAAACAATCTTTTGTAGTTTGATTATGCTTGAATGGAAAGCATACAAAGAATTCAGCCCTGAGCCCAGTGTGACTGCATGAGATGACGAGCCAGGAGAACAAGTCAAAACCGGCTTAACTTGGAACACAAAGTACATTCAGGAGAGGAAAGAGGTGTTTTGTCATAAACAACTATGTCTCCAGAGGTTAATGGATGTAAATACTGCCCAATTGGCCTGTCCATAAAAAGACCATAACTAAAAAATACACAAAAATAAAAGAACAACACATTTCTGATGAAATGATGAATTTTGAACACACTTGAAACTGCCCTTACTTCATGGAAATGAAGGTAAAAAAGGATTATCAGACACTCTACCATATATATTTTTTCATATGAACAGAGAGAAAAGTGACATATTGCGTCAGTGCAGCATTAGCTTTGTGGATTCAATCAAAACAAGGAAGAGATGGACATTAGTGCATACTTTTCCAGGAAACCATATCCCTAAATTGACATATGTTCAAACACCTGGTTATTTCTACTGTGACGTGGTGCTTATTTATAAAGATGTTCCCATAAGGCCATTTATTGAAACCTAAGACACGGTTGCTCAACAGATGAGGTCGACAGGAGGGGCGTGACAGAGGGAGGTGTTCGAGGAGGAGTAAGTAGAGGGAAATGTCTGGAAAGCAAAAAGAGATCCCTGTGACCTGGAAAAAAAGGAATGTATGAATATACAGTGAAAACCGAGGAAAACACAGAGGAGAAAAAAAAAGATCAATAAAAGAGGAGGAGGAGGAGCAGGAGGAGGCGTGTGAGTGGAGATGGTAATGTGAGCTATGTGTTTACAAACTCCTAAGAAGATGGGCTGCTGGGACAGGATGTTCGAAAACACAGATCATGACCAAAACAAGAGGATTCACTGCAGAGATGTCAGGCTAAAGACTGAACCTGCAAACACAAAGTCCAAACCATTATCAATATAGATATATATAAGGGAATTTATTGTTTGTGTTTCACCAATGTGTTTTTTGTTTCCTGTTTATTTTACCCATATTAAATATTGTATTGGTTTGCTGGCCTGGCTTTAATCTAGCTAACCAGCTGGTGGAGATATTCACATCCCTCTAATCTATATGCCAGTTTATTCATAAAGAAAAGTAGATATGAATTTAGTTAAACTAGGTGAGAATGAAATCTATTTTTTCATAATAAACCATATCAGTCCTTTAGTTTAATCTCTGCAAAGGTAGTCTGAAGGTATTTAGGTTCAGTTCAAAAGAAGAGCAAGAGGTAAACAGCATGAAAGTTCTTACAAAGCTGTTTGTGTTGCTGAGCCACATCTCTGCTGCACCAAACATAGGGGGATATTTTAATTTTTAGAGTTCGTCCTAAAACAAGACACATCTCTCTCTCAGGTCTGAACAAAGCTCTGTTAAATGATACAAGAGAGAGCTGCAATGCAAAGAATAAACTCCTCTCCTTAACATACGTAGCTGTATGCCACATATATGACTATTTGCGCTGAATGATCAACACAGTGATCATGGTCGTCTATTGAGGAAAACTCTGGTAAAGAAGAACGAAAAGTAAAGAAGCTGGAGGACGGTACGAAGAAAAGGTGCTAGAAAAAATAGAAATCTTAATCTAAAGTCTTTTTTTCTTAAAATAAGTGAATTTGTTCTTGAATTGATGAGGAAAGTGAGACACTTTGCCAATGGAACAAGACAATTTACATTTAAAATTATAACTCCATTCTCTAATTTAAAATGCATATTATCTAATTATCTCATTTTAAGAGTAAAAATACTCATTCCATTGGTAATCATCTTATTTACCTTCTCAAAATAAGGGTAAATACAGTTAATTTAAGAAATTTTGACCTACTTTTCTCTTCATTTTTGCAGTAGGGTTGTGAACGGTTCTTTCTTTTTCTACCAAGGCACACGTTTGATAAATGAAATTGTTAAATTTCCAAAATGGTTTGCTTTAATTCAAAATATCATAATCAATCCAACAGTAGCTAGGAAACTAATCAGTTAGGTAAACAGCTTTTTAAAAAATTTGTATCCCACTTCCTGGCAGAGGCGTAGCCAGATCATTTTTATAAGGGTGGCCAGGTAATAACCAATGTACACTGAAGGGTGTAAGAAAGCAGATTGGCACCAAAACCTTGGGGTCAATCCAGGGGCGGAGTTAGGAAATTTGGGGCCCTAGGCAAAGACAGGCAGGGGGCCCTCTGAATTGAGAAGACAACACATAAAACAGACCCATTCTACAGATAGAGAAATGTTAATAGAACAGACTTCCATTATTTGCTCTATGTTTTGTTCCTTTTCTTGTTGTTTTTCTCTCTATGTTTTGAACTCAGCTGAATTTTCATGCTGTCTCTAAAGGAATGAAAGATTTTTTCCAAGCACTAAGCTCACATAGCTGATTGCTCCTTCCTGTGTTTCCAAAAAGGCGACGGCAAAAGTAAATAACCCAGTCCTGAGACACTCTTAATATTATAAGCATTCCGATGTTCTGATGCATTTAAGTGAAAGGAGTTTATCAAAGACATAATTAATGTGCACAAATAAGTAATAGTTGTATTAACCATACATATAAACAGAGTTTTATGGGGCCCCCAGCAACTTGGGGCCCCATAAAATTGATATTTACAAGTTCTAATGTCTACAAAAATTGTTTATTTACTATTTTTTTATTAGAATAGTTATTTATCTATGATTTAACTGAAGACTGACTTGCATTTTCTCTTTACCCCATATAACACAAAATGTAGTTCTGAAAAGAGCATGAATTATGTACTTATCGTCTTTTGTAAGTATATTTATGTGCGTAATTAACCACAGTGT
This sequence comes from Cyprinodon variegatus, assembly GCF_000732505.1. Taxonomy (NCBI): domain Eukaryota; kingdom Metazoa; phylum Chordata; class Actinopteri; order Cyprinodontiformes; family Cyprinodontidae; genus Cyprinodon; species Cyprinodon variegatus. Next base: position 140,555 of record NW_015151932.1, on the reverse strand, counting down.
TTTTGTTGTCAAGTAATTGTTAATCAATAAAAAATTAAAATGGTTCGAATATTGAGAGCATTACTGTAGTATCACTTGGGGGTATTACTGCTGCCACTGTCAGTATTATGGGGGAAATAATGATAGGGGTGGCCACAGGGGTGGCCAATGATTCGGTAAGGGTGGCCATGGCTCCCCCTGGCCCCCCCTCTAGCTCCGCCCCTGCTTCCTGGTAGTAATAATATTCCTCATTATGTCTAACAACACGGTACAGAAGAAATGAAAATCTCTGCTCAAGGTCTGTGAGATTTCACCCAAGCTTTCAGTCATTTGTGCATTTTCTGTCATCATGAAAGTAAAGTATATTTACTGATGATAACATTTACTTAAAAAAATTGTGCTTGAATTGATTTAGTGAATTTGATTCAAATGTCACATATTGTCACAGTCTTGGTTTTGTTATGTTTATTTAGAGTATTCAGCTTTACTTTGCTTCTTGTTTTAGTGTTTAATTATTATTTTCTTGTTAGTTCACGTCTTCCAGGTTTTCCATTTGTTGTCCTCTGCTGCCATCTTGTGCCTCTTTCCCTAGCTCTGTTTACTGCTCTGTCCTCACCTGTTTTCAATCATCTCGTTAGCCCTCTCTTTGTCTCTGTCCCCTTTAAAAGCCCTCCCTCTTCAGTTCCTGTTTGCTGGATCCTCGTCTAATGTCTTTCTGTTTACCTCGTCTCTCCCTGGCTCCTAGAGTTTGGTTTCCCCTGATGTCTCCTTGGTTCTGGTTCATTCAATGTAGAGTGGTACATTGTGTCTATTATACTAAAGCTAGATTGGTGAAAACATATGATGGAATAACTACAACTTGTGATAGACGTCAACAGACTACTGCAAACCTTGTACATATGTTTTGGAACTACCCATCATTATATAGTTAGTTCCTTGGAGATACATATTCTTTGACTTTTTTTTGCAAAATCTGAAAAATATGTTCTTACTCTCGCCACCCTTTTGGCGAGACGATTGATTGTTTTGAAATGGAAACCCTCTGTACCGCCTTCACACACCCGCTGGATTAGAGACATCCTTTATTTTCTCAAATTAGAAAAAATCAGAATATCACTCACCGCAGAAGTGGAATGTTTATGAATGTTAACAAGTCTGTTATGTCACTTACTCCAGACCCCTACGCTTAATATGGACATACTGAACATGTATAATATGCAGAATTTGCCTGTGACTATGTATATTTAGGTTAATTAGCTATTTAAACATGTCTTGTATTTAACATTTGTTTTTGAATGTCAGTTTCTTCTTTTGTATGTGTGTATTTGTGTGGGGGGGTTATTATTCTTGCAAAAAAGGAAAATGTACTTCATTGTTATATGCAATTAGTGATCTTTTTGCTTAATAAATAAAGTGGAAAAAAAAGTCACATATCCTAATATCCAACAACACTTTCCTCCATACATATTTGAATGCATGTTGGTAGACAATGTTAATATGACTGTGGATGTATCTGGGGTTAAACCAGTCTGAACTTGTCTGTTTTGTTGTATGGCTCAGTTTTTTTGCAGAGTTGCAATTGCAAAATGCATCAGAGCTGACACAATTAATGATCCACTTCCAGATTCCCATCAGCTCAGATACTTAATAATCAATTTCTTTATCACAGAAAGCTCCCATCAGTACAAAGGACATCAGGTTACAGATTCTTCTACATCTGCTGAACACAAACATTTTTTATATTTTCTTATAAGAATCATGGGTTAACTTAAATAACAGAAAAGATATTGAGTCAGACATGTATCTAATTGTCTTTAACTTGGATTTCAATAGTTCTGTGTTTTTTATTTCTCACTAAAAGGATTTCTCTCTAAGAGACAAACTTGTTTCCAGCTGCAGTCTTATTCGCTGAGCCAGCAGCACAGATTGTTTTGTTCTTTTCGAGGAAATTGCATGAGTACAACTTTCTGTTTCAGAGTGTGGGTTGGAGAAAGTTTTTTCTTTTGCACATGAAAAAAAATGAAAAGACTTGTTTTTAAGATTAGAAAGCCTTAGACTTCTGCTTGTGTTTGATTGAGCTAACTTGATGAAGCCCCTCCCTCTAAGTCTCTGAGCTGTTTTTTGTAAATCTAGCTGGATCCAGTTCACACTGCTTTTAGGACGTGACCTGTTCGTCACACTCTCCCACTTCTCCTTCAGAACAGAGAAATAACCCCAGAAAATGAGACACCTCAAACCACAGCGACCTATTGGGACAGTGAGAAAAACTTTATGCAGCTTTTAAAAGCATTTACTTGATATACAGTGAATTTCTTTTTTTCTTTTTTTTCTCATCATTGTTTTCTTCTTTTGCATGACTATGACAGCTGATGTTGCTAAGAGAAGTGAGAGAGGAGGGAAGGAAAAAGAGAAGAGAGGAGAAAATCGATCTCCAGCAGATAAAAAGTTCCTGAAAGCTCCTGGATCCAGTTGAATAAATCCAAAGCAGACCTCTGACAGGAGTCAGGAAATGTGTCATGTTTTAAATGATCTTTCACTGTATGCCAGATGTGCAATCCTTCTCTTTTAGAGTTGCCTTGATGTTTCGATTTACGCTTAAACAATGTGTTAGTCCATCATACATCCTCATTTTTAACATTTCACTTTTAAAAATGGATTCATAGTTTTCACCTTTTTTACACTTTAAAAACAAAAACTTGAACATAGCACAAAGTAGTGCATCTTTGTAAAGTGGAAAGAGAAATATGTGTGGTTTGGAAGTGTTTATATGTACTATCTTTGCACGTCTCATGAATGAAGCCATTGTCCATCTTTCTTTCTAAATTAGCTCAGGGTCAGTAGAATTGGATGAATAGCCTCATTGAGCATCAGTTATTTAAGTCTTTCAAAGATGTCCAATAGATTGGGCCAAAGGTGGTTTACACAGTTAAAATTAGGGTAAAAATTTACTGTCAACCTCATGGACAGTTCTAGACAGGGACCAACGGGGGCCAGTGCTGAAGACATAATGTTCAAAGAAGTTCAAATGATGATATGCACTGGAACAGACATGGTTACTAATAGATCCTTTGGATCTATTTCATTATTTTTTCTTTACAAATTCTGTTTTACTAATTATTTAAAGACATATAGGTGATAGCTTCAGTGGTATTGAAATAGGATCCCAGTTTTCATCTGCTAAATGTGTTTTTCAAAACAAATTTAAAAGAATACTCGGAATTGATCAGTTTTTCTTGAGTTCTTATTCAGATTTGGTAAAAAAACAGTAATCTTAACTTAATTTAAGTTAAAAATATCTAAAATTCCTAAATTCTGAATGTATATTGACCCTAATAAGACATAAAATTTTAATTTCATGTAACTGAATAGAATTTTCACTTCATGCAGCTATCTTAATATATTTAAATCCCTTGTTTTTTTTATTTCATTTCAGTTCATTTTCTGTGCCCCGATCAAAACATCACTAGCCCCCTCCTGGCCCCCTGTTACATTTGGTCTATAACTAACCTGGTCAACCTGCTTTACTCTACAGTATTTACAACTACACGTGTAAATGTGTTGGAGTTAATAGTCAGTGACATATTTGACCACCATGCAGGGTAACTTTTCCTCTATATGGTGTTGATTACCCGCCAGTCTCTAAGTGGTCTTCCTGGTTTTGACACTAAAATGAGTGGAATTAACTGTGAAAACTTCATAATGGCTATAGAGTAGATTTAAAGACCAAATGTAGTCTGAAACATTTCTATTCCACTCTATAGGTGTTAAGGTGACACTTTGTTTTTTGCTTTGTATTGTTGCAAAACGTGTACTGAAGTAAAAGTAGTGCAACTTCACTGTATTTCTACTCAAGTAAAAGTAAAAAGTAGCTGTCCAATAAATTACAAAAAAATAAGAGTAAAAAATTACTTGGTAAAAAGGCTACTCAAGTACTGCATACATGCTTTACTATTTAAAATGATGTAAATCAGACAGACCTTAATATACATTCTAGATGCTTAGGGAAGTGAGATTGCAGTTATGAAAAGCTGGGCAAGTTTTGAAGCTAAATACTGGGATGCACCACGTGAATATGACCTTTATGCCATGACTCATGTTTTTCCCAGCTATTTTAACATTTATTTGGATGATGGCGTTCAAACTAACAGTGACCTGAAGGGAGTGCTTTATAAAAAATAAAAAAAAAAACAGCCTTCATGAAGACTGACTGGGAATAATGGAGGAGTGTACACAAGTAACAAATTCAAAATAACCCCAGGCTTCACGGAGAAGGAGGAAGGATCTGATTGGTGGAACCTTGGAAAAATCCAGAAGACTGAAACTGTTTTCAACAAGTTTTGCAAGGGTGCTAAAGGTGGACTAACATAATACAAAGCAAACAGTTATTATCTTACACCGTGTAGCTTTGTTGTCTATAGAAACAGTGCTCTCTGGCATTTTCCAAATAGCGGGAAAAATAAGAAAATCTGTGTCAAGGATGTTTGAGATGACCACAGATTTTTTTTTTATGTGATAAGATGTGGCCTTGGTACCTTCTCCAGAGGGGGAAGCTGTAATCATTTGCACAGTGTGGATCATGAAATGAAGGCCCTTCCTGTCCTCACAGAAAAGGTAATAATAAACTCTACAATATACCTGTGAAAACTGACCATTAGCTATAAAACATGTGCTTTACTTTAACAAGGAAACTTAAATTTCCTTTAATTTAAGGTGACCAGGTTCCTGCAATCTAATCTGGGGACATTTCCAGTTTGTAGATGAAAATAATTACATATCATGAAAATAAAATAAGAAACAAGGACAGTATTGCTTTCATCAATTTTTACAGATTCAATAATGTTTAAAAAACAGAAATCACATGTAAAATAACAGCCAAACAACTAATAACTCTACTTTAAGTAATTAACTATCTGATGATATAAGCTAAAGGTCACCAATCAGTTCTAAAACATCTTTAGGCGAACCCTTGTTAATCCCTGGAGAACCAGATTAGCGCCTTAAAAGAAGTTTTTGATCATTCCATTTAATTTTATCTGAGTCTATTTACTCATCCCAGTTGCAGCCACTGCTCAGTCTTAGTTTTTGTTGATTAGCTTGGTTTATGTTACATTTTCCTCATCTTAAGTGAAACAAACACATCAAAGCCACTTTTTTTTAATTAACCTGGGCATGACCCAAACATTTATCACAATGATCAGTGCAATTCAAATCAGAATAACCGATTAACACCTGCACCATAACAAAGGGCAGCTGCAACCGGTTGTGATAACGAACTTCCTTGTCTGTGTGCACTCTGCTCTTCATCAATACGCTAACAGCTGCCAATCAGTTAGTTAACAGTTGCTTCTGCATGCATTATGTTCACACGCTCTTTCTACCAGGATAACATTCTACAGACATTTCCCCCCTCATTCATAAAACTGTAAAATTGTGGACATCTCCGGGGACAGCTTTAGTTGGGGACAGGTGGTCCAAAATGGGAATTGTCCACAGAAATCTAGGACGTCTGGACACCGTACACCACATATTTTATCAAGCTGCACTGATAGAAATGGGCCTTTATTCAGTGGATACTGAGGGTACATAGCCAAGGAATTATGCTACTACAGAACCATAAACACAGATAAAGCTAATGCTAAAAGAGGCCACAGCTACTTTTACTTTTTTTCCCCTCTCCTTCCACTGCTTCTTTCCCTCCAGCAAAAAAGAGGCCATCATTGTCCAAAATGGCTTCTCCAGCACATTATCTATGTCAAGTGACAACAAGGTTTGCTTACGTACATTATTTAAAGTTGTACGGAAACGTTTGTTCCAAATGTAGTTCCGAATTATTCCGAGTGGTGCACAACTGTACATGAGTGAATAAAGTGAATTAAAATGAAGCGATGACGTCACGAGTACGCTTCTGTTCCAATTGACCCATATTTATACTGCGTGCTCCCGTTCTCCCCAAGTCCACACTTTTCTGTGTTCTTCTCAAGAACATACTTGGCGAGGACACGAGACCGCACTCGAATTCTTGTGAATTGAGAAACAGCCATCAATTCGCTCTCCAACTATACACCTGTAGCGTTCACCACTAGTCTGCGAAGATTCTTATTTCAACTGTTGCGTATATTAGCTGCGACATATGAATCAAGATGCTATTACCAAAAAAAACAGACAACCGTTGATATATGATTCGCCGAATTTAAGTGTACAGGCTGAGGTATAATTAACTGGCCTGCATAAGATAATAAAAAAAAACAAACAAGGTTTTTAGGCCGGGTTTTTTTTTTAAAGAAATTTTGGGACAGTGTGGTCTGATAAAGAGTACATTTATTTACATGTTTACGTCAAAATTTTTTGACATTAAAAGAAATTTACCTATGGCTTTAAAAATTGTATTTTATTAGTCTTTGTACTACTTTATATTGGCCTAACTTGCTGCAGTTACATTTGAGCGAAATAACGATCTTTTAGTCACTATTTGGTCACCTCTGAGGTGCCATAGGGCAAAGATGTCTGCCTCCATAAATGCGAGTCCACTCCTACATCTTTACAAATAGCCATTTCTAAGGCAACACACATTTAAAGGCTGAGACTTTCAGTTTGTCAATGATAATGAAAAAAAAAACCTACATATAATGCATAAAGGCCTGTAGCTTTAAGTAAATTTCCTGTTAAGCAGCATATAAAGCTTTAGAGGCTTTTCAGGCCTCAAATATCAGTTAAATTCACTTGCACACGTATGTGTTCTTAGTCTGCAACTGTTATTCTGACTTTTATCATTTTTAGTTAATCTCAGTCAGTCAAACTGTTAATGTGCATCTCAAAATAAATGGCTTATTAGGACTCAAAAATTATGTTTTCAAATATATTAGAATAAACGAAACACCAACAAACCAAACACAGAGGAACATTACCAAACATGGACACTCTGGGTTTCTAATGTTTATTTCTTCTAATAAAAGTTAAAGTTTCACCTCATATTTCAGTCGTTTTGCTAAGCTTTATGGCACTGGCAGCTAATGAGCCGATAAATTTGCTGATGCATCGACAGTGATTCCTTTAATGAGTATCAGACAGAGCTCTAGAGCTATGACACATCCAGTGAGAGTTTACTCAAAAAAAAAAAAAAAACACCCAGCAGCTTCACCTGCTCAAAAAAAAAAGAAAAAAAAAAAGAAAAAAAGAAATAGAAATGTTATAAAGATCAAACCAACAGTTTGTTTCAGGACCAGAGTTGAACAGCTCCAGCTGTCCTGGATCTTTGTGTTTCTATGTGTGTGATCTACTGCTCTCGCCAACATGTAGAATCTAGCACCCTTTTTCTGTGTGTATCTTTCCCACAGTGATGCTCACCTTCTTTCCTTTAAGGACTCAGTGTGAGTTTTTGCTCTGCGTTTATTTATTAGCCTCGGCTGTCAGGTCAGGAGAAGGGACCCTAACAGACACAATTTTTTGATGTTTTAACCCTTTAAAGCCAAGTGTACCATACATGAGTTTTTGATACTTCTGCATCATCTGTCAGATATTTTGGTTCTTAAAACTTTGACTTACACATTCAGACACAGGTAGTAAACAGAAAACAAAACACAGTGGGTAGCACTGCTGCCTAGCAGCAAGAAGGTTCTGGGTTCGATTCCCGGCCCGGGGTGTTTCTGCATGGAGTTTGCATGTTCTCCTTGAGCATGCGTGGGTTTTCTCCAGGTACTCTGTTTTCCTCTTACAGTCCAAAAACATGACTGTTAGGTTAATTGGCTTTTATAAATTCTCCTTAGTTGTGCATGCATGGATGTTTGTCTCTGTGTTGCCCTGCGATGGACTGGCGACCTGTCCAGCCTGTACCCCGCTTCTTGCCCATAGACAGCTGGAGATAGGCACCAGCACCCCTCGCGACCCCACTTGGGATAAAGCGTGTCAGAGAATGGATGAAGTGCCCTAATGTATCAAAATTTATGTAAACAAAGGATCTAGTTTAGCTTATGAAAAAGTGTTACAATATGTTTTTTTTTTTTCCATTTGTCAAAAAGTTAATGATAACTCTAATTAAAATAGAATTTTCTGTCAATTATTTTATGGCCCAGGCTTTAAAAGGTCAAGAACAAAAAATAAAGAAAAAAAAATCTAGTGATGCATAAAGAAATTAAAGCAATGTGAAAGGCACATGAACTGAGCTGAAAGCTGTAAAATATTCAGATAAGCTGCATAAAAGAGCCATCCTCACGAGAAAAAGAAAAATCCAACAAGGAATGATTTATACTGAAAGTAGGTAAATGCAAGGTTTGCATAAAGAGCCAAGTTGTTTAAACAAATATCAGCCATATATAGGCATTGTATAGTGTGATAATGAATTAAATATCTCATATGTTTCTTTCGCTAACCTTGAAGTATCATTTTCACAAACAAATCTTTCACAAACAAAGCCGTTTCACTTTTTGTCCTGAAAACCATGCTGGTGGTAGCACCGCACTGAGGGAAAAGCTTTTCCTCTACAAAGGCCTGGAAGCTTGAATGAAAAGATGGCGATTGTGGAGGAAAACCTGCTAATTGTGAAACATTTGAGACTAGGATGCAGATTTTCCTTCAAGCTGGACAAGGACCCTGAACATTCAACCAACATCAGCAGAGCAGGTTTCATTAAAGCACATTCACAACGGCCATCTCAAATTATGTGGTAAAACTTTAAAATTATATTCATAAATACTCTTCTTCCAATTTATAAGCTTCTGAGGTCTTTCAACAAGAATGGACAAAACACTCCTAATGATTTTCAAAGCAGGTAGGATGAAACCTCAAAGACTTACAACTGTAATTAGGAAGACTGGTCTGGGATCAGTTGATTTAGGTGGGTCAGAAAACAAAGTTTTGCCTCTTTAGTTTTTTTTTTTTAATTATTTAATGATTAGCAATCAGGCGAATATGCCTCTGCCACACTTCTATTAGAGATACATGATAGTGTCAGGATTGTAAAAGTTTGCAGCTTTGCTTTATGCATTTTAGGCTACATTCCAAGTCTAAAATTGCTACGTTTGTTAAGTTTGTAGATATTTTAGATGAAAAACAAAGAGCTGGTTATTGCTAACGTTTATGTCCTTTGAGTGTGATTGGTAAACCTTTGATCCACATGTGTACTATTTCACCTATCCCTTGTTGAATTTAATAAGGTGCCATAAGCACCTCAAGTACCTGCACAATATAAAAACATGACTTAAAGCTCCAATCAGAATAAAATATATTATGTTTTTTATATAAGAGAAAAACAATCTTAGCATAATGGTGGAAACAGAAGAACATGTAAAAGGACACAAAACAACAACAATAATATTAAATTCTGGAAAGCAGATGTCGAAAGCCCCAAAACACTTAGATATAAAAATAATTTACCTTTCTCTGTTGAAAGAGCAGCATAGATGAAAAGAAGGTGCAAGAAATATTGTAATGTTATCTAGGGTGCATTGATTAACTTCTGTCTTATTGGAAGTTAGGACCTGTTACAGAGTTCATTTTAGGCTGGTATGTTAAGGCATTCAGTGTAAAAAGGACAGGATGTCTTGATGTTTTAGCTAAAGGACAAAGCCTTCCTGCTACTTGGTCTCGCTTGTTAAATATTAAAGTAGTCTGTGAATGCACTCTGCGCTATAAATAGGTTCAGCTAAACATAAAACCTGCAGATCCTGCATTGCTTTCCCTAAGAACATCTTAGAAATTTTAACTTTCAATAATAAATTACCTAAAAATAGGAAATTATGAGCAAAAGCAAGCAAATATTTTATGAGATAAACCCAAATTTGATCTCAATGAGAGAACATGATGACACATTAAAGAACTCAGCCAGCTGTCATAAAACTCTGTAAAAAATTTGCCTGCAGATAAAGAGTTGGCTACTAAAGGATTATGTGAATTGCATCCCCATTTGATAGACAAAAATGAAAACTCTCTGCATATTTATCTTCTACAATCCAAGCTCATTTGATCCAACATGTTCATGTGACCAACTGCTTGTTATTATTACAGCACATAAGGTATCGCAGCTGAAAAAAGAGGCCTTTTAAATAACACCCTCTATTTATACACTGGTTTGATTTTTGTTGGATTGAAATTTGTGTTACACCATCTATTAGATTCATTCAATCTGATTCTGTCTGCTGGCTTGTGTCTGAGATTCTGGTTCTACGGTCAAAGTTGAATGTATTTTACTGTGAATAACTTTATACATAAAATCCTTGTAAGCAAAGGTTTTATATGGTTGATGAAATTTACTTAATGCATAGATTTAAGCTAAGTTCTGGGAAATTGATCCACTGTAGGGTTTTTTATTAGTTTAATGTGGAAAGGTCTGAGATTTAATGGCAGTTATTTGAATTTTCCCGGTTGTCCTATAATAATAAATTATTTCTCCAAATTTATTTCAGAAATAAATGGTCTATATGCTTGGATGGATATGCTTTTGTCAAACCTATCCAATATGTTTTAAATAATTAGAGAATATTGAGGCAACCAAAATAAAATGTGCTTTTTATTAAATATTTATGTTGCAAATCTGTAGACTTTGACAAATAGATTCAAGTAGCCTATAACAACTTGGTTTTCCTGACAATATAATAGTTTCTTTTTTTTTTTCCTCTGTAAACGTAAGAGCTCCCCCTAGCGGATGGATACCGTCCAACCCTTAATAGTGCACAAACTTTTAGTCACCACTAGGGGGCAGTGTAGTACAAATCATTAACTCGGGAAAGTAGCTCTGACATTAAGAGGTTTATAAAACGTTTGTGCTGCTAAATTAGATAAAACTGGAGCAACTTGTGGCTTCTCATAAAAAANTTTATTCCTTCCTGAAAAAAAAAAAACGTATTTGTAGAGTTTGCGTCATCCTGGAAATGCTAATTAACTAATTTGGCCTGTAAAGCTTGCTAAATTAAGCGAAAAGGCTTGTTTTAAAGAGACAACACGGTTGTAAATGTTTGTTGGTGGTTTCTTTTAACTGCTTATAACATTTCTAAGCGATGACAATAAGCCTGAAATGACAAGGAAAGGAACTATTCTCTAATCCAGGGCTGGACTTTTCCAAGGCCCTTATTTTAACAGGAGCCAACTGGCCCCCCCAATTTTATTTTTAACTAGTTGTTCTCATTTCTTGTCTGGAGAGGACTAACCTCAGCAGGCAGCGTTTTACTAAATATAACAAAGCAAAGGCTTTAAAGAGAGATTTTTTTTGTAAAAAGAAAAACATTTGGTAAAGATCCTTCCTTATTATAATTTTTTTTGCTAATTGGTACACTATCTGCTGGGCATAGGCTGCCATTACAATAAATGAACAGGTAACACATGTATTTTTAAAGGGAGCTCAAATATGTGTAACATGGAACAGGAAATTCCTGTGAAATTATAGCCCCTTGCTAGAACGTATAAGGGATGTTCAAGTCAGTTGTTTTAGATGTCAACTTAAAATAATTATGTGTTTTTTTGTGGTTCAAAAAAGGAAAACATGTCCCAGTTGTTATTTTGTTGTCTCTTTGATTTTCTGATGCAAATGATGATAATAAAGAAGTTCAGCTTTAGAAGGTGGAGGTTAAATTTTAACAAACACGTTTGAAGTTGGGCTGTTAAAATAGAAATATTGACTTTATTTTCCAAATTGTAAAGCTGTTCTCATGCAGTAGGCAGTGAAATTTAGCAGCTTCATAAAATTCCCCCATGTCTTTTTTTTATTTTTATTTTTTTTTATCATTTTAGCAGATTATAAATACATGAGAGATGTTTCATATCTCATCAAACCTTCATTTTACATCGGTCGAAATTATGAAACATTTTTTTTTTGCAACTCAGTTTTTCATTCACTCTCCTTTTTTTTTTTTTTTTTTTTTTTTTTTTTACCAGAACTAGACAAAGGATGCCTTTAAACTGAAAAAAAATCCTGCAGAGTTTTTTTGTTTGTTCCTTCAGGGCAGAGAGAAGAAATATGAGGAATGTTTCATCACTTCTTGCTACTGTATCTGACGCCTCAGCCTGCAGGAAGCTGCAGATCCACAGAGTAAGGTATGAGGGATCAGCAGAAAACCCAAGAAAATAACACATTTTAAACTTTTTCGAATTTCAAGTTTTGCTAATCTTCTTTTCAGTGAAAAATAAATTGGAATTTTTAAATAATTGGAGCAAAGCAAGCTGACCTTTCCAACCGTTTCCAGTATTGAACCTTATGAATCCTTTCTGCTTTAGTCCATCTGCACAGACTTCCTCTGGTTGTCTGGCCTTTGTGGTTCAGTATCACCATATGTATTTGTACGCTTTCAGACTTAATGGTTTGGTTTAATGACTTTACAAGAATACCTCCCTGGAATTTCCATGACAAAACGTACGATCTTCCGCAGTCGGTGTCCAGAAGTTCTGCACCACATTTCAATCTTCACAAAGTATTACGTGGATCAAGTATTTTAACTTTCCTCCCAGTGGATGTGAAATAGGTCCATGTGAATAATGACTGCATCAGCTTCCGGAAGCACAAACCGCAAGAACAACATAGACGGTTCTGCCGCTCTTAGACTTAATGGTCCAGCATTTTTTAAACTGTATGTTTTTGTATCATATATCTCTCACATATCCTTTAAAGTTTCTTTTTTTTTAAAGTCTGTGTTGTAGACTATAGTCCCCTTTTTCTCACAATATAATCACAAAATTAATATATTTGTAATAATAGACCTACACAGAATATACAGGTCTGGTGAAGTTTAAGCAAAGCAAATGTTGCTGTTTTTTTTAAAATTAGGTGGAAAAAAGGGGAATAAGAAGTGTTTTACGTATTTTTATTCTGCTCCCTGTTATCTGGTGCTAGTGAACTTCTTCAATCTGTGTCTAAAGTGATTTCATTTTAAATCCAGCTGCTTTTTCAAGTTTTTTTTATTTTCTTATGAGCAAATATTAGGAAACAAACAGCAGCATGAAGACCAAAAGACACAACAGACACACTATGGAAAGAGTTGTTAATGAGAAGAAAAATGGAACTACTGTAAAACCAGGAAAAAGCTGCAAGTAACACGTTTAAAGCAGCAAAAACAACAACAACAAAAACAAATTCTCAGAGCTATGATAAAACAGTTTTTATCAAATCATATTTCTGTGCTGGAATGGTCCTTGTCCTAAAGGCAGTGATATGCACAGATCCTGTCCAACCAACAAGGCTGAATTTGAGGTGTTTTGCAAAGAGCAAAAGGAGAAAGTTTACTTAAAGTCCAAAGCATGCACAGACATTCACTAGAAGGACTGATGATGATATTGCAGTGAAAAGTGTATCTAAAACTATTTGCTCACAAATGCATAACAATTTTTAGATTTCTTTTCTAATTTTCTTCACATATTTGAAATTATTTAATGTTCCAGGTCACTAATAAGTTCTATTTTGTGTTGGCCACTTAAAATCCCAGCAACAGAAACAGGTTATTCTTAGTTCTGAACATGAACTTAAATGTATATTAATTTTATTTAAAAAAAACAAACAAAAAAAAAAACAATGAAGATATCCCAAACTATCTCAATATAAAGGTATAAAGGACTTTTAAGAACTCATTACATACGATTGAATGTTTTTTCTCTCTCTTGTAATCCACCATAGATCCCTTGTGTTTTTTTTCTGATTAGTTTATGATGCTTCTTCCTTATCAACTCTTATAAACATTTAAAGTGTAGATCTATTTGTTACAGTAGAACGATTTAAAAAAAGGTTTTTAATTCTTTCAAATAACTTGCAGCTTGTTTTATTTAATTTTATCTAATCCCCCCCCAGCCCTTCTCACACACACATGCTCTCAAACTTCCTCTTTACTTCCACCACCCCCCTATGTCTCCTGGGAGCCATGCAGCAGTCTGGTTAGGGGTCTCCAAATGCTAAAACGCAGGAAGTCACAGCTGTGCTCTTCTCTCTTTCAACATGTTTGAGGGTGAGAGTGAACGTTTTTGTCTCTGTAGCAGCATCTGTGTGTGGATTTAGGTCAGGGTGTGTGCTTTAAGAGAGCCCAGGCAAGCATGTGTTTGTGTCTGAGTGGCTCCTCCATCCAGTTCATCTGGGCGCTTAGACGCTATTCTCTTTTCCCACTTCTGCAGAGATTTTTTCTGTAATTAAAGCGAGAGTTATGGGCCAAATAAACACTCTTGGTGTGAGATGTCTGCATGGTTATAGGCTAATAGTGCATCCATTAATATTAGTAATTTCCACTCCTGCTTCTTTTTTTCCTTGATTTATTTCTTTGTTACTCCATGTCAATCCATTCAATCCAATCATCACCTGTTGATTTCATTGCCTGCCAAATTGATTTTAGTAAATGTAATTAAATGTCCAAATATGCATTGGAGTTTCAATTTCCTATTATTAATACTTATATTACATAATGCAAATGAAAGAAAACAGTCTTGTTTTTGGGACAAATTTGTGTAATTCAGTTGCAAACAGTGGTTATGATAAGATAAGAACTGTGAGTTTGATTATAACTCTTAAGGTTTTGATTTATAGCATTACAATACAATACAATGCGCATTATACTTTATTTTCCAAAAACATGGATGGTAATATCACATTAATTTATAAATAGAGGAATTAGGTGAAAAAAATGAAAAAGAACAGCTTTTTTACATTAAAACTTCAATTAAAGTTAACATAGGTTGGTGGGTTTCATCCTGAAATTTAGTGGGAATGTTTTCCGTCTGGCTCCCAGCTTTTCCTGTTTGCTGTGTGAAATTCAGGAGCTGGAGCGATTTTCTTGTGGAGAGACACATAATCAACATGGATGTGTGTGTACATGCTGATTTTGATGATTTTTAAGTTGAGCCAGGTACTACTGACCCTGTTGATCTTCTAGGAGAGGAATAAGATGTTGAGATAATTTGCCAATATTGTGTATTTAGAATTCAAATTCACTAATGTGAATTTTATTCGTGTGACAGGTCCTCGTATAGATCTGGCCTTGAACTGGAAATGGTGCAAAAGAGATTGTCAAAACAAACTAAAGGCGAGAGAAAATATCTTGTAATATCCAAGGCTGCCCAAATAAACATAAACGTGTTTCCGAATAGGGCAAACCTAGCTGGTCCATTTTGCATTTCAGAGATTTTACCTTGTATCACTGCGAAGGTGGATGTGTTTTATGATTTCACATTGCATTTCTCCCCGAGCGATTTCTGTCCTGAGGTCTACCTTGGTCAGAGCTATGCAAGTAAAGTTGCAGAGAAATCCCGGCGGTATGACCATCCCAATGCATTGTCAATGAGACATAAGTGCTGCAACTTCTTAAGATCCAATTTTCTGTTAAATTGGATGCTTAATTGTATTGAGCCAAGAGGCACCGCTACCTATATTTGTAAATCACCAGGTGTTGGTACAACCCATCAAGTCCATGCATGCAACAAAAAAGTCACGACACTGTCCTCATGCAAGAAGCTTTCCTTTGAACAAATTTATTCTTCGATTGTTTGGGTGATTAAGGATAAAATGTTGCATTCATCATTTTTCTCTTATTTCTAATCTTATCTCAGGTACAAACAAATTTACAAATACTCCAGAGTTTATGAAGGAGTTTACCGCAATCAGTCAGCTGTTATCCAATCCCGATTTTTGACTAAATGACCACATTAGTTGTTAGTTAGAAGCAATTTTCCATTTAATTTCGCTACATTATTAAATAGTATGCAGATCTGCAATTACAAATTAAATTTTTATCAGCTGATGGCAGAACTATGTTTCACTACACCTGCAGCTGGCATGTCGGCATCCAGGAGATATTGGTTTATTTTTTTGTTATTTTGTCAAAAGAAAGAACAGTCGGTGGGTTCTCTGTGAGATCAAGCTACTATTAAAATATCATCTGGAACAGAAACAGATAGAACGTTCAGCAAAACTCCTCTCACAGTCAGACATGCATTCATTTTACTCCTTGGCAGCTCCTTGGCTTTGTTATTACACCAAATGTGGAATTTTTGTGTTTGGGTCTGTCTGAATTCATCAAATTAGAGTTTCGCTGCTAACATTTGCTTTATTCGTTGTGTGGGAGAGATGGAGAGTGGAGTTAAAAGGAGATTTACAGTAGCAGATTGCTATCGTTTTAGTTGACGATTAACTAATTAACATCATATGTTGCACCTTTTGCCTCCATCAGTAGTTTTCATTGAATGCATTCAGTGCAAATGATTTATTCCCCACTGCTTTGCTTTTACTGGTCTACTCTCAGTCAGATTACAATTTAACTCCGATCCTGATGAATCCGTTCAAAATATTCCGACCTACATATTTTACATGATGCGTTTTTAGTCAGATCGACTGTTTGTTCTGATGACCTATAATGCTGTATTTGAGCTAATGACTCTATGGATGTGTACTATGCAAGACTCCTGTTCTGGAATATAAGCATGTTGATGGCAGAGCAAGGTTTGCTGACCAACATTTAGACAAACCTGTAAAATACCGGGAGAATACGGTCCGCTTAGTTGAGACCTAAATAAACTTGATTGATGCCATGGTGCATATTGTCTTTAGAGGCCAAAAGGCAGTGAATATTACCCACAAAACATCACATCAAGAAAATAAATTTGGTGGTGGTTAGTGATTGTTTTTTTTGGAGTTCTCTGCAAACTCCCTGACCAAAAATGATTAAAAGTCTGAAAACACAAATGAGCCAAAACAAAGAAATAGACAAAAAAAAAAAAAAAATACATCAAAGTTCATATCAAAGTTCATAGAAGAGACTCACAGGATATTTAGCACTTGATGGGGGTTTGTGATGAAGAATGGACTCAACGTCACACCTGAGAAATGCTTGAGACTAGTTCTTCCAAGCAGGAGCTGCCATCCCAAATGAAGACTTTAGTACAAAGTATCACATTCTTCAAAGATGTTAAATATTTTTTTTCCTCCATCTTTTTATTTTTTGCACATAAATTAAGTAATGGGCATCAATAGATTCATTTATTTGCTTGTCTTCATTGCCTGTTGGCGCCACCTGGTGAGAATTTTATTCCAATTGAACATGGGGAAAGTTCAAACATATATTCCCATTCAATAGTTGGTCTTCATTTTTACGGCTATCTTCGAGAGCTCCTTCAAGATGACTATTTCAGTTGTAGCCTAATAAGGCTCATGGATTAAATGCCAAGTCTGTGAAGCAGTAATCATAGCAAACAACAGATTTTTTTTTTGAAGAATCTAAAATTTAGAGGATGTTTAGAGTTCTTTAAAAAATACTGGCAGTGATTTTCTACCTAGGGATAATATTTGATGAAGAAATTCATGCACTTTATTAAGAAGCTTATGGTAACTTTGGAGGAGCTGCAGAGATCCATATCTTAGGTGGGACAATCTGTTAAGGCAACTGTAACCAGACCTTAATGAAGAATAGTAGAAAAAAATCTGTGATGGAAAGCAAAAAGCCATCCCAGCACACATTTTGAAGAAAGTTCTTTTATCAGAGGAGAGAAAGCTTGCGTACAGAAGAACACCCCACATCAACCTGAGCGGCATCCCCGCTGTGAAACATGATGGCAGCATTGTGCCATTTAGACGTTTTCCTTCATCTGGGACCAAGAGCTAGTGATAGTTGATGTGAAGATGAATTGAGTTAAACACAGTAGAGGACATTCGTGGAGGAAAATCTTTTAGAGGCTGCATTGGACTTGAGCCTGGGGTAGAATCCATCTTCCAACGGGACAATGACTCTTAACTTGCAGCCAGAGTTCCAATGTTGCAACTTACATCGTAGCGCATCAGGTCTGAGTCGAACTGAGAAATCCGCCACAACTCTTGAAAGATGTTCACAACACATCCTTCTACATCCAATCTACACATGCAAAGCTGGTAGAAGCATACCAAAAAGATGCTAAGTCTTCAGAGTTCACCACTGCTTTATGGTAACAGAGCTCCCTGCAGTAAAACCCAACGTTTTGGGTTTAATAGGCAAAATGCAATGCCGTCTGGCTTTGTTTTGGTTAGAGATCGACATCAACAAAGAAAACTGCAGAGGAAGACAGAAAGAGACTTGACACTGAGGCAAACGTATGATGGTCTATGTGTGAAAAAGCAGACAAACCTCCACTTTAATGTACGGAACACAATCTATGATGAGATCTTCTTGGACAGGAGGAGAAAATAAGGGAGAGACGTTTGGATGAAGCGATGCAGATTTAACTGTCCTGATTATCACAGATCTGGATTCTTTTCTCCAAACCTTTACGAAAGCTTACATCTGTCTGGTAGGGTTTTGTTAGATGTGTTTAAAGGTTTAATCTGTCTCCTACTCCATTTTCACTCCTCACTGTGTTTTATCAGTTGCCCCCGATCTTCCTCATCCTGATGTGTGAAAGTGTGGACATATGGAGATGATCACAGCGCCTGTTGCTGATGAGTTTCCTGGGGAACGTCGACCGCTTGACAGGCGAGAGGTAGCGCTGACATGGTGCCTCAGTTCACCGTCTGGATGAGAGAGATTGACAAATACATGGGAGAGAGGGGGAGGAGGGGTGGGGGACACGGGAGAGGGGGGAGAGACAGAGATAGGGAAAGAGGGGGAGTTGGGAAGAAAAGAGGAGGAGAAATGAAGGGAAAAAATGACTTTACGCCACAATTGGACTGCCCCCTTTTCTCCCCCCCACCCCCCTCAACCTCTCTTAACTTTTTTCCTCCCTCCTTCCCATCTCCCTCCTCCTTCTCCTCCTCCTCTGTTTGTGTGTGTTTTAAATGATTTGGGGAGAAGAGGGGGACAAGCATTTGGAGCTGGGCTGACGGTGCAGGCAGGAGCGTCACATAGACGAACAGGAGCCTGAGAGGCTGCAGACTGGGACTAAAAGAGGACTAAAGAGGCATTGAGGGGGGGTTCTGGATCCTATACAGAGCAGATAGGTGATTGACAGCTGGACAGATAAAGGAGTATTGACTACTTGGGGGGAAGAAGTGTTTCAACAGAGTGCAGGGACAAAGATATATTTATTTATCAGGCAGGGGAAGAGACTTTTTTAAAGGGGGTTGTTCTTTTTTTGCTTTAATGAAAGAGATGGAAGGAAGCCCATATTGAATAAGGGAATCCTCATCGTTTTCTTGCAATGTTTTTAAGAAACTCTGATCTGAGTTATCCCAGGGAGCCTGCTTTCACGACAGGATACCATTACTGACAACTCCAGAAAAGACAATCTACGCTTCACCTCTTTTTTTGTTTTGGTTTTTAAAGAGCTTCAGTAGAGGTGCTGGACTCATTGACACTATGTTTTACTATTTAACAGCATCATGGACTGCTTGTCTTCTTACCTTATGCCTGCTGGAGGTATGGACTTCAGCCGGGCCGGCTGTCCAGCATTCCCAAAGACAGAAGCAGTCTCGCAGGTCTAGACAGATGTCCACCCTGTCATCCCTGTCATCGCCCAGCAACCTGTCAGAAAGTGCTGAGAGAAAAGTGGAGCGCCTCGGCCAGGCTTTTAAGCGAAACGTCCGCGTGCTGCGTGAGAAAAGCGCCTGTTTGGACCTGGTTTTCCTGGTGGACGAGTCCTCGAGCGTGGGGTCCAACAACTTCCAGAGCGAGCTCAGGTTCATTCGCAAGATGCTGTCTGACTTCCCCGTGGCGCCGGAGAACACACGGGTGGCGCTGGTGACCTTCTCGTCCAAGAACCACGTGGTTACGAGGGTGGACCACATCTCTGCGCCCAAATCCCACCACCACAAATGCTCCCTGTTCAACCAGGAGATCCCGGCCATCAACTACAGAGGAGGAGGCACCTACACCAAAGGAGCCTTCCAGAGAGCAGCAGTAAGTCTGACTCCCGGATTAAAATATCACTTTCTGTGCCGTGTCAGCAAATACATTTCTCTCATTTAAACCATGTTTGCTTTCACATAATCCCTTTATGTGCTGTCTGTGTGTGTATGTGTCAGACTGCAGCCTGCTGTGTGTGTGTGCGAGTGTCTACGCGTGCAAGGAATGACTGTGGTTTAGAAAGGTTGATGTTAATGAGGCCCTGCATGGCTTTGCTGTTGCAGCTTCCTCTAAATTACACAGCAGCAGACAGAGAGGGGAAGCTGCTTGCTGGGTAATTGTTCAGGGCTTTCCAGTGATGAAAATACCTGACAGAGCAAGACTACACAGGCATGAACAAAAACTGAGCTTAGAATTGGAATAAATTAAGAGTCAAACAATATTGTGCTTCTCGCCTCTTGAAACGTATTACGCATTACATTTTGTTTAAGTCAAAAAGCATGTGTGTTCATTGTTTTCAGAAATGTTTGCAAATAAAGTCGAAATGGCGTGGCATGTATTTGTATTTTTATTCCTTTGATCGCCTAATATAGATAATAGGAACTGTTCACTTTCATTCACCTGGGAGACTTTGGAGTCTCTCTTCCAGCTTTGCACAACTAAAGTCGGACATTTTGCACGGTTCTTTTTTGCAAATATATCTCAACCTCAGACTGGATAAAAAAGTGATTCTAAATGACTTTTGAAAGCTTTGCCAAGGATCATTTATTGGATTTATTTCTGGGCTACAACTGGATCGTTTTACAAAACAAGGATGCTGTACTTGAAACCACTGTTATTGTGGTTTGGCCATAGGTTTGGGGTTGAGTTTTGGCCTGAATTTGAAGTCATTTGCTGACCCTGTGTAGTTTTCTTCCAAGATTGTCATGTTTTAGCCCCACCTAAATTGGATCAGCGCTCACAATCCAATTTAGTTCAGGTTATTTATATAGCACCAATCTCAAGGCACTTTTCAGAGACGAGTTCAGTTCAGTTTCTCTCTGCCCCTGCTGAAAGGGAACCCATGCATGATGCTGTCACAGATTATCTCCTGTGAAAATCAAGTGTTTAGTGACGCATACGGTAATAATTTGATAACATTCGCATGGTTCTGGTTTTTCCAGAGCAGCTTCTTCCACATTCACTGTGCATTTTATTGATTGGAGAAAACTGAAATCAGGTTTTCTTGTGACCTTCTTTCAAAATAGTTTTCCTTCTCAATGAAGGCCAGATGAAGGGGCCTTGTTAGCAACAGTTGTTTTGTTAACAGATTGTCCCCAATAGTAAGTTTGGGTGGATGACACGGTCTTAGAAGTTCTGCCAAACTATCCACGTGTTAGTGATGCATCAAAAAGTCCTGTCTGGTCCGAAATCATCTATTTGTAGCCCGTAACTGGTTCCTTTAACCTTTCATGGTGTTAACAGGGAGAATTCTATGGCGTGTAGGAAAGGAAGACCCTAACATTTAACAATTAGAGGATTTGGAAGCAGCTGATATTAAAGTACTATAATCTAACCCTGCTTTAAAAATGTTTATAAAGTATCCCTGATCTGTTTGTTGGTTTCTTTGGTTGTTATGAAGCTGTTTGTTCACTGAGGTAGGCTGCTCCGACTAACCTCTGATGGCTTCACAGAACTGTTGGATTCCCTATGAGATTACATTACATGTCATCAGGCTTTAATTAGTAGTTTGTGGCCTCTGTCATACATTAATTTACAAGGGGGACGTAAGTGGCGTCGGATGTAGGAGTTTGCCCTGAAATCAAAGGATTGACGGTTCAACCCCCGGCTCCGACTTTCAGTGCCGTTGTGTCCTTGGTCAAGACACTTCACCTGCATTGTCTACTGATGGTGGTCAGAGAGCCCAGTGGCGCCAGTGTACGGCAGCCTCGCTTCTGTCAGTGAGCCCCAGGGCAGCTGTGGCTACAGTGTAGCCACATTCACGTACACACCATCAGTGTGTACGTGAATGACTGAATGTAGTGTAAAGCACTTTGGTCAAGTCTCCTGACTTGAAAAAGCGTTATATAATTACAGGCCATTTACCATTTTGGGCATTAGAGTAAAGGGGCCTGAACAGATTTTGCTATACAACTGTTTTCAAAACAAGGTATTATTTGCCCAATTTGTGTACTATTAAATAATGCTACGTTCACACCACAAGCAGCAAGAGCAGCATAAACGCGTGTACTGTTTCAATTTTGATGCTTGTTCAAGTTTAGTTCTGACGCGTGGCTGAAGCCTCGCTGAAAAAGTGTGTCTGATGCTTGTTGGGCAGAGCTACCGTATCCTTTCTTTGTAACAATGGCAGCTATATGTGCTGTTATAAGTGGGTAAAAAGTAGTTTTGATATGTTTTTCAGTGAGAAAGTCAATTTTCATCTGTGCAGTCAGTTCATCCAGATTACCATCCTGCCTTCAAATATTATTTCGCTGTCGGAGCCGCTCAGACTCAACTCCAGCAGCAGCTGCGTTTGCAGCGAGTCGCGTGCGTCAGATGCTCAAACGCTCACAACATGCTGCACCTGCTGCTCAAAATGAGCTGCGTGACCTTTTACTGCACCTTGATGCTTGTCAACCACTGACTTTGCATGTTAACGAGCTGCTCCTGCTGCCTTTGCTGCTTGCGGTCTGAACGTAGCAAAAAGGGAGGATTATACTCCTGCATCCACACACATCAAATGTCGCTTGCGTCTGGTTGCGAACCAGTTTTGCTGGTATGCTTCTGCAACATCAGTCTGGAATTTTTAGGGACGCGCAGCAGTTTCCCGCTTAAGCGCTAGGCAGAGCCTATTTGAGAACTTGAGAGAACTTCGGCAGATGGTCACGAGAACTTCTTTGGCGGCACTTGCGGGGTTGTTTATTTTTCCAAAAGAACATGTCTAAGGCATTGTACAAGTGGTTGTACTTTCGAACCTCCTCTATGAACCTTTCATCATGGTTATCCATTGTTGTTATTACTCCTTAGTTATTAAAAATGGCTTGCCCCAGCACCGAATCGAGGACGACCACACAGACAGCCGGAAAGGCATACCAAGGACCAATCACAGCTGCTTTCTGTCTGCACACTTCCGCTTGAGGTCTGATCCAGTTTGCGACCGTCCGACATGTAGTGAGGATTTTTTTGATTTACGAGACGACAGTTGCAGAGCCTTTGCGCAGGTGACATGGTCGCACACAGAGACAGATTTGACGGTTGCAGAGGCTATGTGTCAGAAGTATAAATTGGCCTTAAGCCCAAATGAAATACACGATGGTTTGTGGTTCTGATGTAAAAGTTGAAGAGGTGTGAATATCTTTGCAAGGAACCAGAAGTGGTGGACTTTAATTTAAATTTATTTGTTTTCTTTAGCTACAAAGCAGTCCTGGTAATTTTTCTTAAAGGTGACATCAATCGGAAATCAGACCTATCAGATTTGGAGCAGCTCCAAATCTGAAATAGTTGTTGCCATTCCAGCAGAGTCAGATCTGGCTCAAACCTGCCTGATTTGTCAGTAAGTGTGGCTGCTTGTGTAACATTTTACCAGGAAACAAAGGTAAATGAACCATGGCAAACTGCTAATGTTGTTAACGCTTCATCCACATGAAAACTCATACACACAATTTTTAATTTATGTGCGCATAAAATGGGGTCCAAATGAGACCTCATTTTCTATTAAAGTTTTTCTCCTAAAATCTATTGTACACGAGTTTAACAGCAATTTAAAAAGGATTTTAAATGTAAAACACTCCTTTAAAGTATTCATCTTTGTTTGTGGTCGTAATGCTAGTCTTTATTTGGGCTGATATGGGATGTCTCGATGTCTGGGAGTCCACACTGGACATTTGCCACAATTCATCTGTCAAGTGCAAACAGCTCAGCTGTAAAAGCTGCCCCAGTCATATATAGTTGCTATAAACATTTACCCCTAAGATAATGCTCCAAAGTTCAGCTTTTGTTTTTTTCCCCCCAATATTAGGAGCATCACGCCTCAGATGAATATAAAATGTAAAAAAAAAGAAAGAAAGAGTCTAATGTGTTAAACTGAAATTATTCAAGCTTCCAGTTACTTGTGAAACTGATCTGAAACCTAAGTAAGCTTTCTTTCAGCAGGTCCTTGTTCCGACCAATACCCTTGGATTAAATCCTCCATCAGAGAGCTGAAAGCTTGGCCCTCAGGACAGGTTTTTAGTTCAACATCCTTAGTCAGGTGCTGATTAGCAGACAGCTGGCTGTGTCCCAGAGTCTACAGACCTCTGCCTTTATAGGAAAAAAGCTTTTTGGGCAAACCTAAGTTCTTTATCGTTTCTCAAAACAGCCAATTGTTTTAGGTAATTAACAGATTAACCTAGTAGATCCCTGAATAGGCTCTAGGGCTCTTGGTTAGCACTGTTGAGTCAAGTTTAAAATAAAAAAATGACTTGGAGAATGATTAATGATTCTTTTTTTTCACATATATTCACCATCTGAGCAAATTCCCTTGTAGCTCATTTAATGTGTAAGACTCAGGCTGACTAACAACAGAGCTTTGTGCTGCTTACACAGAGCTGAGACAGTTTTTTTCTTCTCTAAATTAAGATAAATGAGCCTAGCAGATCCAGACCTGGATGCATAATGTTAACTGGGCTCCAGGAGCACCTTTCCAACTAATAGATTCACCCTCGGGTTTGCTGCATTGCTTAATATGCACAATGAAGTAAAAATGCAAAAAGAAAAGGAAAACCTAAGGGTGTCTTTGATTTATTATCTAATCCTATGTGTTTTTAAATTGGCTGTCTGAATAAGAATATCACAAGGGAGAAAGTTTTTTTTTTTTCCATTTGTGACAGAAAAGATGGGCCGGCTTGCTCTGAAAAGGGAAGCAACCATCACCTCTAACCAAATAAATTACTCTGCTGCTGCAGCTCATTGTTAAAATGAGATTTAGTAGATGTTTTTTTAAATTAGTGTCTGAACATACATGAGTGCATCTATAGAGAGGATTGAGTTTGTACGTCGGTGGAGAAAGACATTGTCAATGTAGGAAAGAGGGAGTGTAATTGATAATTGTGATGTAATCAGAAGAGTGCCATACTTTATCCCCTTGGCGAGTCTGGCTGTTCTAAAGGGGTTTGGAGAGCTGGGATTCATTAAGAGAGACATTTTTCCACCAGCCGTGCATGTAGAGACAGGGCTCTCCTCCAGCCCTCTTCATTTCTGCCTGTCTCCTTCTTACTCCTGTCTGCCCAGGCTGCTGTCTCACCACTTTTCATCATTCTGTGGAATTAACGCATCAACATACAGCGACGTCACAGCCATTTCTGACTAAGTGAGGCCTTTTGGTATATATTAGGCTTGGTTTGTTGGTTTAAGGTATCTGAATGTTTGACTCTGTCTCAAATAAGGAGATATACTTCACTATTTCATCCTTTTCATGAAACTTTTTTCCACTCAGAGCAGCAAATAAGCAAAAACTATTCTAACAATATAAAAGATTTTGAATTAAAGATAAGAAAAAAATCTCCCTTCTCTGTAAATACATCTATTCAGAATTCATTAGGTTGCAGAATTTCAGCTTCAGCTTGTTCAATTTCTGTAAGAAATTAATCTATTTAGAGCATTTCCCTATCTGAGCTTTGATTAGTTAATCATTTAAATGGTTGATAGAGTAATCAGCTAATAAGATAATCTTTAAACAGGGCAGTTTGTTAAATATTATTATAACTTTATGTATTGATTTTTTTCTTTTTACTGGGAGATATCTTATAGGGAAAATGCTTCAAACTCAGAGAATTCAATATTCTTCTATGAAGATTTCATATGACATATTAAGTGCATTAACTGTAGTCTGTTGCCCGATTATGAACCCTGATCAAAATATAATAACTCTTTAATCACCTGCTGATGGTACATAATAGCTAATGTTGGAGAAACATAAAGAAATTCAGTGCTTAAATCTTGACTGTTTTTAAAGTTGGGAAGAATAGATGCATGGAAATGGTTTGTAGAAAACTCTACAAAAACTACATAACTCGGATTTTTACAAAAATCCTGAAAAATATCAAAATGGTGAAGGTGAGAGAGGACCGAAACCCATTTAGTTATTCGTACCCCAGGCAGGTTTGAGTTTAATGTATATTTTGAGTTTCACCCACATTTTAACCTGGAGAGACACCTGCAGAAAACATGGAAGCTGCGGATGACGATAAGCTTGGATGATCATTTTGAGATTGAGATTAGATATGTTCCCCTGAGATCCAGACACTGGTGGTGGAGTGGAGGGCAGAGGAAAAGGAAGCCAGAAAGGGATTTGTAAATATGACCTGTAAATGAAGACCAGAAAAGTCTGTGACTGGAGAGCTTTAAGAAGAACCTTACAGGATTGTTGGTTGACGAGGAATGAGGACTTGATGTCGATTGGCTGGAGCAGAGACACAAAACGAGGTGATTGAATGCAGGTGTGTCTGGGGTGAGTCTTCCAGTTTGAAATTAAGGCTAAATCCCAAACCATTGACCAATAACCCTTAACTATCAAGAGCCCCTCGCAATGAAGTCCAGCTTACAGCCGTGGAAGGCGCCTGAATTGTACGTCGGGAGTATGAACATGAACTGGATGGCCTCTTCCCTCCAATGGAAAGGGAAATCAGTCGTACAGTCTTTTTTCTTTTTCCTAACTTGAGATTTTTTCACTGTGACGGAGATGTAGAAAACCGGTGGAACTTTTGAATGCATGTGTTTCTTCTGCCATTAGTTCGCCGTTTCACCCGCCGCCAAATTCAAGCAAGCCTGGACTGATGTAGACTTGCTATTTAAGGGCTGAACGGTCTGCTGGCCCTACCCACTACGTGGTTTGGGACGGCCCTAGTGTTTAAGGGCTGGTTCGGGACTCTGAACTTCATATCTCTTATTGCCCCCAGTAGCGCCAACATTTCTGTATGGTTTTTCATCTATAGTCTTTGAATAAAGCAAAGAAAGGGGTTTAAAGACTTGAAGTTCCTCGCCAAAAATAAATCTTAAAAATACTGTTGAAAAAATATCAAAAAATGGTCTGTGTTTTTAAGGACAGTTTGAAAGTCTGTATATTGGTAAAGGATGTCATTTCAAACAGCAGAGTAGGTATTCCTCTATACAGAAACTAACAGCATAATTTTTTCACACAAAGGGAAATAATGGAAGATAAACTGAGTGAAAATTGTTTGTTTATTTTCTTTACACATCAACAAAGTGTTTTGTTCTGACAATAGCCTCAGTCCTGTAAAGCGTGGGGAATACCAGCATTGCACAAATATCTTCAGAAATACTTGGCCTTGCTTCACAGAACTGTTATTCATGCTCCTCTGTCTGCTTGATCTGTTGTTGCTGCACTTTCTTCTCCAATTTTCCCCAGAGGTGCTTTGTTGGAGTCAAATGAGGGAACATACTTGGCCAGGACATGCATTTAACTTTTTCTTCTTTAGGATTTCTTGTGTGATTTTGGCAATGTGCTTTAGTTGTTGTCATGGTGTATTTTTCATCTTTTGATAAGGTCTCCATCAATATTTGGATGCTCATGGTGTCATGTGTCAGTTTCATCTCAATCAAGAGCTTTTCACTTAATTGAAAACAGATTTCTGAGTAAAATAACCTACATTAATGTTACTTTAGAAAGATTAGGACTTACTCTATAGGTGTTTTAATCAAATATTAAAGTGGTGGGTAGAAAAACAGAAAAGACTACAAGTTTTAAACTTTCCTTTTTCACAAATCTCGACATCTGGTCGGATCATCTGGTTAGATCATAGTTTAACAAAGTGAAGTTTTGTACAGAGATCCAGTATCAGGAATCTGTGCCTTCAGGACACTGCAGCTGAAATATTCACTATCCTCACTACTTTTTTATTTACTTTAACAAAACAAAAGACTAATGATTTCCTCATTAGAAAACACAAGGCCAAACAGTAAACACCTTGAAAACATATCTACTTCTTATTTATTAAGTACTTCTTTGCCAGGATGATTCACATAGTTACTCGAAAAAGTCCTTCCTGTTCTTGATGTGCTCATTTTCTTCCATTCCCATGAATTCTGATAAATGCATTGAGAAGTTGTCCAACAACCTGGTCTGACAAATTGAAAACCCAACTGAAGTTATAACTTCTTCATTCTAAAGAAAAAACAATTTCATCTTTTACACTATTCATTGTTAAGTTACTGTCTGTAAAGCTTCATGTGTGCTAGTTACATTTTTTAAGTGGATCGAGTGAAAAAAATGATCAAATGTCTTGAGTAAAAACTCAGATGGCAGTGTCAAGAACCAAAAACATTTATATATTAAATGCCCACACCACTCCAATAAAGAGGATTGCCCAACGGCAAATTGTTCTCAAACCATCCACTAATGCCTTGAGTGTGTTTTGCAGTATGTAATGCGTCTCTAAAAGAAACATTTATGAGATTATAAGGCATTGTGAGTCTGAGTTTC
The DNA here is from genome assembly GCF_000732505.1 of Cyprinodon variegatus. Classification (NCBI taxonomy): domain Eukaryota; kingdom Metazoa; phylum Chordata; class Actinopteri; order Cyprinodontiformes; family Cyprinodontidae; genus Cyprinodon; species Cyprinodon variegatus. The sequence continues at coordinate 112,418 of NW_015151932.1, read as the reverse complement.
ATCCCTAAATCTACTCTACATGGTTGAAGTAAAGGCTTTTTAAAGGCCTGTCAACTTCATGGAAAACACTGCAGGTAATCCTTTTTAATAATGGGAAATTAAAATTGAATAGAACCATCAACAAACAATTGAAACCTAGGATAAATAGTTGTCCGGTGTAGATAGCATATCTGCCAGGGGTCCTGCACCTGCCGACGATGTCACAAAATGGCAACGCCACTCAGACAAACTGTATTGCACTAATTTCTTCAGAATTAAATCTCTTCTGGAGTCTTAACTTATTGTTACCTAAATGTCCTATTAGTTTATGTTCCATTAACGACCTGAAGGAGCCTAAAGTAAAAAGCAATCATCCTTGAAGGGTAGTTCTGTGCATTTAACAGACAAAAAGTCTCTTTTTATTCTTTTTTATAAAGATGTGAGGGCAGGGGAGGACAAATGGAACATCTTAAGAAATTCATTTAGTTGAGAAGAAAACAACAATTATTCTACTTGTAGAAAATGGACGGTTGTAGTGTCATGTTATGCTGACATTGGTTTGGCTTTATATGGGTAATTGACTCACCTAAAAGAGTCTAATCTGTTAGCAAATGAGCAAAGCAAGCCCCCGCAATACTTGGCTCTGCCCTTTATACCATGGTCTTGTAGGTACTTAGTTCACCAAATATAGATCTTTTCAGTTTTGCTATTCATAAGTTAAAACTTCATCAATTATTAGAAACACTAACACTACAGTTGCCCCCGACTCGGCAAACAGACATTATGTTATTACAGTTGTCCGGACAACCACAATGTTTTAAGTACGTTGCCAAAATGATCGCTGACATTCAGCCAGTAATATAGTTTAACATCTCTGTTATGTGCAGGGCCCAGCAGATCTGACCACCGAGCAGATATAATAACTCCACCGGAACGTTTCTCTGCAGAATTTGGAGTTCCTATTTTTTGGTTTAAGGAATAAAGCCCAAACACTGAGAGGCAACCACACTCCAAACCTTCCACCAAACCCGCATTACCATTCTCCTGAGACCCACCAAACCCTGTCACAATCTTGAATGTTTTGCCTGGACTGTCTTTGGTCTCCGGGACCTTTGAGCCTGGCTGTTCCTGTTCTGATCTGTTTGCCTGATCTGACTTCGGACTCCGGGACCTCTATTCCAGCATCTGCGACACTGTGGGTGGTTTCTGCCGCATCTTGTTGGCAGCCCACAGGTTGGATTCTAAATCGTTCTCTGGTTAAGAGAACTTGTAAACCAGGTTAGTGACTTTTGGCCACAACCTTTCTCTGTTAGATTTACATGGTCACTAACCTGTGTTTCCTCCCTCCAGAGTTTCATGCATCAGATGCCCTGTTAATTAAATGAATGTTTTTTGAGTAATCCCACTGTCTGTTCTGCTTTGAATACTTGGTCATTCAGGTCAGAATCGTGACAAACCCAGGTTATGTCAAGAGATTGTCAACAGAGAAATTTGATTTGTCAATCAGAATCACAAAAAGGTGGAAACTTCTGAACCCAAGGGGTCTCAGCATGTGCTTTCTCCACTCTGTGATTCGGTGCATATTACACTGTGGATCAGTTCCTATATTCCCAGTAGCGTTCCACCTGTTATGACTTAACTATTACTGAGAACTGTCCACAAATGGCATCCTGTTTTAATACAGCATTGGAAGTCACTGAGCTGCTGATAGCAAACCCCCTGTCTCAAGTGTAAAGCAGTCTTGTAGGTCTGCAGCTTGAAGAGGCAATTTTGGAAATAGAGTGTGTGTAATGCAAAAACACTTCAAATCTTCCATGTTATTCCTCCGGTAGCCAGAAATCTTGTGGAGATGACTGCATTCACAACTGTTGCTTCTTATGGTACATTGGTTTGGAGAACTCCTTTACTGTGAAATAAGACGGAACGTTTTAAAAATGGCTTGTCAGAAACCTCCAACATCACTTTTTCTGTCATTTGTCTTCATGTTAAAAATCCACCTCTTGGTTGACCTAAGCTGCCAAATAAAACCATACTTGGTCTCTTCAGGAAAGTCTGGCTTTGGCAATGGAAAACAGTTGGCGGAACCAGCCTTGTCTCGATGTCAATCTGTCTTCACAGTTGCTTGAGACAGCAGGGCGTGAAAAGCAAAGATGAAAGATAGACTGGAAAATGAGTGGGGGGGATGGTGAAGATGATTGCTCCCAGTCATGTTTTCGGGTGACCGTTTCTAAGCTATGTTGCTACTGGACTTTAGCTTAAAACAGGCATTCCTGACAACACAAGTATTTTTAGTTTTCATTTCATCCCCCATGTTTGCCAAGCCTCCTTCATGGTTTGTGTCTAATGTTGCTTTTTAATAGTTTTCTATCAACAACGTTTTTTTTCCTCCTTGGTACTCTTCCATAAAGGCTAGAATTGTGAAGTACACAACCAACAGTTATAGAGCCATGACGTTCTTCCACCTATGGACTTAGAAGCCCTTTGGGCCACTTGCCTTATTGTCCAGTGTGTGGATTTATGTGGATGCTAATGTCTTGTTAGGTTTGCACTGTTGCCATACTTCTTTCCTCTTTCTGAACCTGAAATGTAAATGAAATGTTTAAAGCTTGGGGGATTGTTTTTATAACCTTAGTCTTTTTTAAACCTTCAACCCTGACCTCTCCAGTTTGATATTTGGTTTTTGAGACAGTTTATTTATTTAAAAAAACAAAACTATATTTATGATTTGTCTTCCATTATGCATTCCTCTTTGTTGACTGTTATTAAAGCCCTAGAAAATACTACAAAGGGTTAACATTTTTATGAATATATTTGCAAGGCAGGAGCATAGTTGCATTTAACCACTTTAAGGTTGCATAGTCAGATATATATATTGCCAACACAATATCCGTGCGCACAATGTGAGAATCACATGCAATTAGAATATCCCTGCAGTAGACCCTACACATGAAATAGGTTAGCCTGGTATAATCCAGACTGATCCCTGTAGTCACATTTGAATCCTACACAGCATTCATGGAAAGGCATCAGTGGAAAGTATTCGTTTTATTGTCATTGTTGCCAAGATTTACAGCAGTGGTGCTCAGTTTTAATGGCTTTAGTCACTTGGTCGTCCATGAGAGCAACTAAAGGAGACACGATTATAACAATAGGATCCCACTACAGCTTCTTCATTTGTTTCACAACTGGTTGAGTCAACTGATAAATAAAACACTTGCCAAATCCATTTGGGATGAACTAGCAAACATCGTTCCGATTCACAAATGCACAAATCTCATTCTATTGTTTGTTTTAAAGTTTTTTTTTTTAAAGAAATCGAGGGTATTCCAGCTAAAGCAAACTAAATACTGGAGTCTGCACGTACATCCACCTGCTCAGCCATCTTTGCTGTGCTTCAGCCTGGTGCCTCAGGTGGATGTTATAAATGTTACTGCAATCGATTGGTTTGAAACATTTCTGTATTCGAGACTAATGCTTCTACTGTCTTATAGAAATAATCTTTTTCAATAATTTGTAAATTCACAGATTTCAGAACAATTAATCTTGTTTGCAAGGTAAGAAAAGATTACAGTGACCAGGATCCTAAAGGCAACAGTGTTAGAAACACAGTGAAATTGGAAAAAGACTGATGAAATGAGGTCAACCAATAAGGTAATGTCAATTTCTAATAAGATTTTCAAATATTGCCTCAAAGAAAAAATACTTTTTTATGATTTATGCATAGAATTATGTATATATTATTACTTCTTTTCAGAACTTCATCAAAAACTTTCAATATCCATTAAGAATGCATCTCTGTAAACCAAGAGTAAATACATTGAATGGTTTTCTGGAACCCGTATCTCCTCCCAGTGAGCTGACCTCATTTCTCCTCCTCTAGCTCCTTTTTGTCACCTTATCCCCCACAGAAACAGACCTCCCATGAATACTTCTCAGGAAACGAGGCATCCTCTTCGTCAGCTTTGACGCATTACAGTCCAAACGTGAAGTGTTGTTTTTCAAAACATTGCCGGTTGGGGTGAATGAGGCCTGTGAACGTCCTGAATGGTTGCTAAGCATTCATGGCTGTTATCACATGATTTTAGGAATTTTGTTGCAGATTCAGATTTGCATTGTTATGTATTCTGGCTTGCTGATTAAAACCTCCATCTATAAAGAAGAGTCAGTCAAAAAAATTTGAATTTTATTTATTAAACAAATAAGGGGAAAAATGCTTCACTTACAGGAAATAAAGGAAAGGTGCTTCTCTTTGTTCTTGTGCTTGTGGCTAGACAGTAATAGTGATTAAAACACTTTTTCCTGTCTGGAAAACTTCCACTTCCAGACATCTCTCTTTAAATCACTTCCTCTCTCTCATAAGCTCTAATTTTTCCTTCATTTATCCAACTGCATTCTCCTCTTTAGTGTCAGGCCTCTGGAAAGAATGGGTGAGACTGATAGCATGTCTATATGAGTCAAATAAAGCAGTTAGAAGTACATAAAAAGAATATAGATGGTCTTTTGAAGTGGAATATAACATCTCATGTTCAAGATTCATCTCAAAATATGACATCTAGAGTCAAGCATTGGCAACTTACACACCTGTTTTTATGATATTGGGCATTTTTATGATATCATTTCTCACCAATATTTGTAAATTCTCCTAATAAGCATATTTAAAGATCATCTGAGAAGGCCAATTGTTAAAGGTTTGGCCATGTTATTGATAGAAAGTGGATAGTTCTGTTATGCAGTTTAAGTTTCATGCAAGATTAAGTATTGTTCTTGGTCTGTACAATTACTTGCATTTCAAAACCAACATAAACCCATAAAAACATTGGGTGCATGTCTATTACTTGTGCTGAGGTGAAGGTTGGAAAGCTGCTCAGACTCTTTCATGGTGATCGGCTCTGTAGACTCAACATGAACGGGTGTTCTCCATGTGCGACTGTATGTTTTGGGCTCCGAAGGAAGAATTAGTCTCAGGTTTTTCTCTGCTTGGCTTCTCTTTCTTAATCTCTACTTGTGTTTTCTCTCTGAACTTTGTTCCTCAACCACAAATATGTTTTTCAGGGGAACTTTACTGAACAGTTCTCAGTGATCATTTTACTTTAAAGCTTTCAGTGTTTATCTTTTCAGGGTATTAGTTGCCTCGTTCATTTTTACATTTCCAACAACAGTAATAAAATTCAAGTTTGGTGAGTTCACTTCATTTATTGTTTCCTTTCATTTATTTTTTTTAGGCTTAAAAATAAAAATAAAGAGGATTTAATTAGAAATATGTCATTCAAACTAAATGTGTGCTACTTGTATGACATAAATATAGCCTACACAACCTAATAAAGCAAGTGAGAAAAAGAAAAGAGAGCATGTTTTAAAGTTCAGCTACATTTTCTTTATTTGGTAATATGGCTCAAATAACTTAACTGCATTATTGTGTAATTTTGTTTTTTTCAGGCAACTTTTTAATGTGGATTTTGAAGTTTCATATTAGAGTAGCTTCAAAGCATTAGAAAAATTCAGATAAACTTACTAAATTTTTGACAACGTTTTTATGCTCGCTGGATTTGGTTTTTGACTTTTTGGAAAAAGAGTAAATGCAATGAACAGTGGATAGAAATACAATTGTCTAATAAGTTCTTCGATGCTGAATATTTGCCTCACAGGATGTCCTGAATGCAAGCATTAAATTCGTGTTTCTGTTTTGACTTTTCTGTATTGCATTTAAATCTGCTAAAATTAGCTGACATGGTAACATTAAGTGCAACTTCCCTAACTGCAACACATTCGTGACAACCTTTGTCCATCTGTGATATATGCCCTGCATTAGTGTACTATCTCTGCTTCTGGTGTATTAGAGTCATAACATGAAAATATGGATATTTAGTGCTTAACATCACCTGGTTCATGGACTCTAAACCATATGAACACACAACTAATTTACGTTTAAAAAAAACAGCAATTATAAGGTTTGCTCAACATTTGCATGAGAACTGGTTAGATAGCTAAGCATGAAGAAAAACAACAGTCTTCTTCAAGGTTTTTAAGTAAAAGATACCTTAAAGGATTTTGTCACTATTTCCCACCACCTAATTGACTAGTTGTGTTACATTTTTCTACATTAACCAGAAAACTGTTCCTAAACTGGCACTTTATTTCACATATTTCTATTATGTGTCTATTCTGTTATAATTCTGTTTTTTTTACTTCTCTTTTCTCCTTGTTTTTTGTACAAATGCATTTTTGAGTGCATAGTTGATGTAATTTCTGTATGACAATAAAGAATCTCGGTTTGATGCAACCTAACATACATATAAAATATAAAGCTTTAAATATTTATATTTTGTATAATACCTTTAACTGCGATATGGGCAATATATTGGTTAACTAATCAATTTTCTTGTAGCTGTCACCTTGCATGGATAACTTTGCACTCCTTGAATTGTTCTTCACAAAAACAAAACAAAACACAACTCTGCTCCCCTTCTGTTGTGGTAGAATTATCTGCTATTCGCTGCAGTGCAGAGAGGCCAGGAACCCCCCAGAAATACTATAATCCCTCATAGAACAGAAGAAAATAAAATAAAATAAGCCATTTCCTTGAAGATGCAACAGATTTTACACCGACTTCCGCTTTAATTACACCTCTGTGATAATATAACAAGGCAAATGTTTGAAATAGAGTTATACCTATTTAAAGGTATAGTGGAAAATGTTCTTTTTCTTGGTGAATCATCGAAATAAGTGGTCCTCCGAAATGTCAATAATTTTGGTGATATATTTACATAAGGCCGTCCTACGTGTTTGTCCCCATTTTCACTTACTGGTGGTGAGTCTGACATAGTGGAACAATTGCAAATCTTCTTTTGCAAAGTAAGCTTGTTTGAGCAATGCAAACAGTCACTTTTAAACAGAACGTGCACAAGGAGAAATGTGCTCGTGCACGCTCTCGCACACGTTTAATAGGCGTTCCCTCTCGGGAGCGTGTACAGGGCTGTGCATGTGCATTTTTTTGGACATGGGGGCTCTTTTCAAAAATTCGTGAAAAATCCTCCACTATGCCTTAAAAAATAAGAAGCTGCTTTACTTTACACAAGGATATACCTAGTTTACTCACACTGACACTTTATTTCTGCACCCTCAGTAGCCCTTGCTTGCTCTTTGAAATTAATTTACAAGTTTAGTACACCTTGTATCTGGATACTTACTGGCAGAATAGTTGAAGAAATTAAACCAAGTTGGAAGACAAGTAAAACTGCACAGCTATTCTCTCTGTTCCTGGTTCTGGCTTGGTCAATGTAAAACATGTCTTCTTTTGTTTTTCTTTAGAAAAGGGCTATGATTGTGAAACTGTTAGGAAGAGGGTTTTTTTTTTTACAAAAAAAAAAGCCTAAGATTTTCTACATTGGGGGTTATAGATTTGTATTTTTGGGGTAAGGCAGCCAAATTATGCAGATCTAATGATCATCTTTCCTTCTGACACAATAAAGAATGCATCCATGCTTTTGGACTCCTTAAATACTCCAAGGAATTATTGTAACCTTCCTTTTTTTGGCCATGACATTAGCCAGTTCTCTCAGACCTATGGGGATTTTTTTCTAGACCTTAAATATAATGGCAAACACCAGCAGCTGTGTTCCCTCCTAATTAGGCCCCATTAACTCAAAATAGATGCAGTTGGACTTTTTGTTAGGTTCAAATCCTGACACTTTTAGCAGTACAGCTTTGATCTCTTAGAGCTCAAGTCCAAGACTTAGATGAAAGGACACAAATATGTTTGTTAAAAGGAAATAATTTCTTTCTTTTTGCTCATTTTATTCCCGGAGTCTGGTTAAGTTTATGTCACTGGAAAACTACATGTAGCCCAAAGAAGGAAAAGAAACAATTTTCAAATCGCTCTTAAAGATAACAAAATGTGGAAAACTTGAAAATGTTCTGAAATTAAATCTCCCCCATATTTAATTTCTGTTTAATTTTTTTTCCCTTTCATTCTGTGTGTCAGACCTAATTTTCCTGCCTCAAAGTTATGCTCCAGCATTTTTCAGCAGACGTCAGTGTTTGTAGTATGTGGTGGTTTTGGATGCTTCAGTATCCCACTTGGCCTCTGAGCCAAGACTCCTGTGGTCAAAAACTGGATTTTGCCCTGACCAAATCCACTGATTCCAGCAAATGATATGGTGGTGATTAAGGTAAAGGTCTACTTATGTTTGTACAATATGTTTTCTCCAATAAAAGATGACAAATAATTAGATATGGTCCTAAAATACGTATTCACCTTTAAAGTCTTCTCTAGTTAAAGGAATTTATAGAAAATCAAGATCAATAAAGAATAAGGTGCTGTAACTATTGAAAGCTGTTTTTCCTTTTTCTTTGTTTCCTGTTAAATGAGTTTCAGTCACATATTTTCATCCTTTAACTTTGTACCAGAAGACTCGACTGTCTTCTCTCTCTCTGTGTTCTTGGCTCAGTTAACTATATTAAATATATCAAACTATTTCCAGTGAAAAAATAGAATCTATCATTGCAGCCTGTCTAATAGTTTACATCTACAGCTCATATTGGATTTGAAGAAAATAAATCTACAATGGGGAGTTTAGGCCTTTAAATTCATCCTAAGAGAGAGATTGCCAGACCTGCTGAGTTTAAATTAAGATTGCAACTCTTGAGTCACATATCAATAAACACACAAGAAATCCGTTTTTCATACTGTGATTGAAACAATGTGTTTTTCAGATATAATTATTGGGGTAATAATCAACAGTTGTATATATTCCTCAGGTGAATGCTGGAAAGTTATACACTTTACTTCCACAATCCTGACGGCTTGTTCTGAAAGAACACACACAGGCCTCAAGATAAAATCGCGGATTCGGAATGAAAAAGTAAACTTATATGGGAAACAAATTGCATGTTTATGTGAAGCTTTGATCTGGCATGCTAGCATTACTGCACTGATGTGTTCACTGACTTTTTTTTAGCTTGCACAGTTCAGGCAGAACACTAAAAGTTCAACATGCAGAGACTACAATGTTGCATTACAAGATGAGCTTAAGTACCATTATCTTAATTAAAATAACGAAAGAACTCAAACAATTCAAAGTATTATTTATTATTTATTTTTTTTATTTACAGTGTCCTGTCTGGCAATGTGGCAATAAGAAAATTGTCTTGATGCCAAAAAGAGCCCAACAGATTTTACTTTCACAGCAGTAGCAGTATGGCAATTTCCATATCGCTCCACTTGTTTCATGCATACAAATTGCTTTATTATAATTATGCAGGGAGTTTTACAGTTTATATGGACACTGCAATGTAAATAGAGCAGAAAAACAGAAGAAGAAAAGGAAAAAAGAAAGAGAAAAGATGAAAGAAAGAAGAGAAAGGAGACAATGACAAAACAAAGTATTATTTTTTAACAGTTTTATCTCAGATTATGTTAAAAAGTCCAAACAATTGTCCTGAAAAAAAAATCGTCGCTCTTTCACTGCGTGTTTGGGCGTTGATCTTCATATTTTTGCCACATTAAAAAATTTGCTGCAGTTCTGTTCCATCACACATTTAGATTCTCCTCGACTTGATTTTGATTGATGCCGGTTCTGTGGAAACCTGTAATAAATTGTAAAAATGAAAAACAAAAAAACAAAACAAAAACAAATGGCAGTCAAATTTAACGAGAGACATGGGCCGTTTCTCAATTCACAAGAACGCGAGTACGGTCTAGTGTCCTCGCCAAGTATGTTCTTGACAAGAACACAGGAAAGTGTGGAGTTAGGGAGAATGTGAGTACGCAGCATAAATACGGGTCAAATGGAACAGAAGCGTACTCGTGACGTCATCACACGCTCAGCAAGTCTGGAGCTGCATTTCAACTCCTGGTATTATTTGTCACTAGATAATAATAAATTCTTACTTTTTCAATTAGGGGGGGAATAATAGTTAAAACAGTCAGACAAACACAAATCAAATGAACATTTTGCCAAATAAAACAAAAAACTCGCTGTCAGAGCCAGCGGTCCTTCACACACGGCTATGTGGAGAGAGGGCTTCTGCGGATGGGCTAAGATTAGACCTGGCTGCCGCTACCCTCGGAGGTCCGCTGGATGCCGCGGTCCTCTCAACTTCGGAATTTTTCTTTTTAATTACGCGTTAAATCTGTAAACGTTTAACTTAATACTCTCAGCTCTGTGAGAGCTCCATCGAAAGGTGCTGCTGCCGCAGTGCTTGCTGGGACAGCTGTCAATCTCAACAACGGACAAGTCTGCTCTGATGCATACTGGGTAAAAATAGGGAGGGGTGAGAACAACATCTGGGGACTTTGTCCGTTCTCGGTCTGCTGTTTTTGTGAATTGGAACAGTACAAGGGCTCCTACAAAAATGTTGTGAAAAGAGCAAAGATCTGCAAATAACTTCTGGTTTAAAGTGTTTTATGTGAATATTTTGAGATTAAAAAGTATTAATTACATGGCCTTTTGTTTTGTTTACACTGTTCAAACCAAATGCTTTGATTTCAAGAGTTCCTGTAAGTAAATATACCTGACTTGTTTCTGTTATGTTAATTGGCTGGACCAAAATGAATGAAAGCTGTATCTTTCACTAAATTCCCTTGCGGTGCCCAATATCTGCTGGTGCTTCACAGTAAATGTTCAGTAAGAAATGGGTGCATCATCCTTATGTGAGATTTATATATAACAGCAATGGGTCATATGAAGGTTGTTTTTTTACAGCAAAGTATATCAATTAAATTAATTTATATAGGGCCAATACACAATACATATAATCTCAAGGCACTTGAGACAATACATTTAGATTGGTTAAAAGTCTCTATCAAGGAAAACCAGCTGATTGCATTCAGTCATTGATTTGCAGGACATGCTGATGATGAGCGGCAAAGATTTTTCTTTTCATTTTGTTAACTCTTTAAAAATCCCTCTAACTGAACATGCATGTAGCAAGAGTGGAGAGGAAAAACTCCCTTTTAACAGGAAAAAACCTCCAGCAGAACCAGCAAGAAACAGCCAGGTAGACAAACTCTGTGCCAGTTCCCATGAAAGGGGATTAATGAGAGTTAGTCATAGCAAAATAAAAACAGGCCCAACTTTAGCCCAACTCTAGCATCTATGTCTAAAAAAATGTGTTAAAGGCAGCAGCCCAACTGATTTTTTCCAAACTGGAAAGAAAGATCAGACCAGAGTAAGCTACTTTGACAATAAAAACTACAGAGAACATTAATATAGTGTTCCCCAGCTTTGATGCAATTGGTTAGCAAGTTTGGCTGTTAATCGAAAAGTTGCTGGTACAAGCCAACCCAGAAGGGAGGGAAGGATTGGCAGCCTAGTGGTTAGGGCATTGCGCTTGGATACAAGAGGTTCAGAGTTAAAGCCCCACTCACATGGATTGCCACTCTGGGTCCCTGAGCAAGAGCCTTAACCCCCACAATGCTCCCTGTGTGACGCACAATGGCAGCCCACTGGGATGGGATGGGTTTCTTTTGTACTTGTGATGATGTAAAGACAATAAAGTTTAATTCTATTCTGTGAGTGGAACTAACAACTACTGTAATGGGAGAATAGAGAAAGAAGCAGAATGATAAAAAGTGGTCCCTATGTCTTCCAGCAGCCCAAGCCTATAGCAGCATAAACATAGAAAATAGCTGAGGATAATCTAGCTATTCTGGACAAGGCATGAGAAAGATAGAGCCAAGAAATTTCCTTTCTGAGCTCTTCATGTGGCCACAGCCAACCCTTCTACCCCATCATACCTGCCTCTGGTAACTGCATAGAGATTAAAGGCACAGATCTCACAAATCCTTTAAACACATGGATTTATTTTGGCAGCTTTTAATTGAAATTTACCAACAGTGTCAAAGATTGGCATGCAAAGAAACCAAAACTATTTCAAAGTGCCAGCAGTGGCAAGCTAAATAACAGGTTTTTATGAGCTAAGGCGTGCAGGTCTATTAGGTAACCACTTGCTATGTTGAGGTTGGAGTTTGAGAGTGCCAGATTCCACTGTGCTGTTTTCTTTGGTGAGTGAGTGTGTGTGCATGTTTGTCTGTCTCAGTTGGTGCAAATGACTAAAAGCAGATTACCGCTGTGACTGTATTGACCCATACTGACACATACTTTGTTCATTTTAAACATTTTCTGTGATTTTTTTTTTTATTTATTTTTTTGGCATTCCTCACATCTGATTGTGCAGGATTTCTATTTCAGAGACCAGTAATTGTGTTTCCAAATGTAGACACAAGGTATTCATCTGCTTTGTATCAAATCTGCTCATAATGAAAAACTGAGGACATGACAGGAAAGCTCACTAACAACTGAATGTGTTTCCCAACAGCTATGTATGCATTTAACCTGATTCATTATCTTCGCTGCATCTTTTTTATCCTTGCTGACAGAGCTCATTAAAATAATACCCAAATTTATTTTTGCCGTTTCGTGTTTCTGCTCAGTTCTCATGTTGTAAAGTTTAGTGTAATTTCGTTTTCTAACATTGCAACAACAGGATAAATGGTTATAAGCCCATTCATAAACACATGCTACAATTACTAAAGTCTTATGTTTTGTTAGAAATAAAATTTTAACTGCAGGGGATGCCAAGACCAATAGAACTCAAGAAGAAGAAAGGAGGATGCAGCCAAAGCAACAATTGGAGAGTCTGGAGCTCAATTTTAATTGGATACTTTAAGCCAAATGGAGTAGCCAAATCATTCATTTTCATGAGAACTTTCTGCACCCCAGTCTGCAGTGAGGATCATGATTCATCACACTGTTGCCATTGTTTATTTCAAACTCAAAATTCAGCCTTAGAGATGGTGCGGCGGCTGTTGTGCGTTTGGGCAGTGAGGTAATGATTGCTTTGTTGCAAATCTTACTTAGTTCATTGGACGCGATGCATTCTGGAACATAAGACCATTGAATATCACCTCTACACAGCACATATATATCCATCAATATGTGTCAGGTTTTCCAGCAGAATAAAACAGCAACTTCAAGGGAAAGTAAGTCAAAACAAAATCAGAGTATGGCGAGTTCAGCAAGCACTTTTGGAAGAGATAATTGTAGGTTTATTACTGAACTATGGGAATGAACAGACTTGTCCTTTGCACATAAACATTTTACGTTTCACAAAGGTGAATCATCTAGTAGATATAAAAAATGATGCAGAAATGTTCTAACCGCCTGCTGGTAAGACAAGGTTTGTGGGTTTTATGGGAGGACCCTCCCAGGGAAAGAGCTGCAGTGCAGAGAAGCCCCAGGGAGCTGCAGCGACAGGCCCACAAGTACACAACCCCAAAAGAGAGAGGTCTGAGGAAGCCTCTGTAGGTTGAATAATTATTTATTTCAGATAAACTGGTATGCCCTATTATGCAATTCTTTGTGGGTTGGTATATATTACAGTGAAACACAGTCGGCAAATCTGAGCCTGCAGCAACACTTTTCCTGATCAGTTGTATGCTATCAGATGTTTCCCTGCATGATCTTCAGGTCTGTTAGCCGTCTCCTTTTGTCCTTGCCGTTCAACTACTAGACAGCACTACAGATTAACAGGTTTCACACTAGTAATCATCAAAGTTTCTTCTTAATTCAACCCCTTAAAGCTACAGTGTGTAATTTTCAGCGACATCTAACGTCCAGACTGCAGACTGCAGCAACATGAAGATCTCCCCCCCACCGCTTCTCCCCCCAACAGTACGGCGAGCGTTACGGGACAAAATGTCTTCCCCGACGTCCGCATCACCTACCTTCTCAAGTGATGAGGTTTGTTTACATAGATAATTTTACAGATAGTATTTCATTAGTCTGTGTAGGGTATAGATTTCAGTACCATCTCAGTTCATCTCTCTCAACTTGCCATAGTTACTTTCGAGCGTAATGGGCGATCTCGCAATCGCTAGTTTGTTGGCTCTGCGCTGCCGTAGCGCAAAGATGTCTGCCTCCATGGCTGCGAGACCCGCTCCTATGTAATTATAAATAACGAATTCTAAGGCAACGCAAATATTAAGGTTAAGAGGCTGAGCTCGTAGATGATGATAAATAACATAGTTATGTATAATATATTACATTTCTGACTGTATATCCCAGTAATTATTACACACTGTAGCTTTAATGCCCAAATCTTTATTATTGTATAAGTACTTCTACGTCTAAATTATTGTTTTAAAAAATGATCCCGCATGAAATGCTGAGGCTTCGCAAAATCGATGCGTGCCAGCAGGTTCTGAAACAGCTTCTTCCCCGCTGCCATCAGACAGCTGAACTATTAAGAAAACTCAAAATTATGTCACTGACTCTGCATCAAACTGACAACGCCAAACCAAAACACTGCATAATTGCACCAAATATATTTAATGCTCTGAACGTCCAAATCAATGCATTTTTTAAATTTTTTTCTCTCCTAAACTGTGTACATTTGATCACTGCTGCACTTTAAGAAATGGAAATGTCATGAAAGCTGTACAAAATGAAATTTCGTTTTGTATACACTCTGTGTATACAAAATGACATTAAAAGTTGACTAAGTCTAAATCGAAGTTGAAAATTTTCTATGTATTTTTAAACTAAACAGAAATACAAGTAGTATACAAATTTTTGACAGCCTTTATAACAGGTAGTGATAACATACACCAGTCGTAATGGAAATAGAGGTTGCCAAAGGTTGCTAGTCCCACACTTAATGTGTGATAACTGGGGGAATTCATGTTATCTTGGCTGTGCATGTAATACAAAACATTTGTTGCATATTTGCAACAATGGGCATCAAGTCAAATGGATAAGGGCGTATCCTTTTGTCATTGAGGGTTTGCCCGTGCAATATGTTTCGCAAAGTCTTAATAACATATATTGAACATCAGTTACTTGAACTTAATGGTGTTGTGGGATAAACCGTATAGTTAGTGTTGTGGTCCCTGCTTCTTTTTCACCATCCTGTGATGCGCAAGATGATCATAGCGAAAACTTTTAAATTATTGGGTAGCATAAAGCAACTTAGTGGTTGCCAAATTTGGAACCGTTCCTTGTAATGAGTTTTGTGTTCTAGGAGCCGTTTTCCTTTCCCAACATTTTGGCCAAACACACCCCAGACAGGTTAACAATTATCTATGCTTTGTTGCTTCTGTAATGACGAAAATATCCTTTGTGGTTTTGGAAAAAAATGAAGCAGAAATGTTTTGTTTGATGAGTAAAAAAAAAAAAAAAACAAACAAAAAAAAGATCAAGCTGAAGTATAGTATGCATATTTCTGTCTCCCTCGTGCAGACGTCTTCTCTGTAAATTACAAATCCAGTGATCGTCATGGAGAAAAGATCTTAAGTGTGTGTGCCCACAACAGTTCAGGTCTGCTGAGTGTCCCAAAGCTCCCTGGTATAAGAGAGTCTGATCTGAAGTTCAAACCATGTTATTTCTTTTTAAAGCTTTAGAAACAGTCCCTGGGAAGCTGCTTTTATGGGTGATGGAGCAACATGTCCCTCCTGTTGCTAACTGATCACAGGTCACAGATCTGCAGCTTACATCTACAAGGCTGAGAGAGAATTTTAACTTTATTTTCTCTGATTGCTGCCGGCTGAGATGTAGGACCATTATAGACGTTCAGAATCTAATTAGATTGGGTTTGTACTGCTGTAGCTTTAAACTATAAGAGGGGGAAAAGTGACTTTGAAACAATAGCTGCCTTTACATTAACCAATAACTTGTGCAAATTGTAATTCCAAAAATAAATTTGCTTTTTGTCACATTTTTTGATTAAAGGTTTTTACGATTAAGTGAGTAGGTTTTTCTAATATTTCCTCAGAAACACTTTTCCTTCATCACAGCAGTCACATGACCTGAATGTGGGCCTTATTGCCTTGTCAAAAGACAATAATGAAGAAGACAGGAAGTAGTTGTGGGAGGATGGCAGCAACTAGAGCTGTGGCTGAAATATGGATATATCTTGGTTGTTTACATCTGCCACTGCTTCACATCAACATATTCACATACAGTTTCATAGTTCTTTTACTTTATTCAATGGAAATACGTAAAACTTTGCATTTTCAAAATTAGCAGAATATCAACCTATTTTTGGCCACGTTTGTAATGGTAATGCAGCTGATGTGACTTATTTAGTGAACCGGTTCAAAAGAACTCATAAAAAACTCTGAGAAGAAAGAAAGGTTGGATAAAATTTGTAAATTGTTACTGTGTTTTTTTGTTTTTCATTTTAAAAAATTAAAGTGAAAACTAACAGAGAATTTGTTGTTTTGATTTGAATTTGATTGCAAGGAGTAAAGGAGTTCTTTAGGTCATAAAACAGGGGACCAGATCCTCCACTTGATGCATGCGACAATGTCTGTTCAGACAATATTTCTATTCAAACTGATTCCCTTTTTTCAGTCACTGGGTTTTTCATCTTTCTAACATTTTCTAGTTATCATGGAACAAACTGCAGTAAGATAGATCGAGTTCATAGATGTGATGGGTAGTTTACTGTTACTTATGTACATGCAAACAGAAATCCATAGGTGAATTATTCATGTTTTATTTATCTTTACAACTACTCACTGACAGCATCTTTATTATCTCCTGCAAAAAAGTAAATCATATATGAGTGAATTTAATTGTTTTTTTGTTGTCAAACTCTTTATGCACTACTGCAACCCGCTCTCCATAACTTGTCACACCACATAAGAAAGCTCAACATATGTCATGGTGCATTTTGGGTAAATGACATATGAATGGGTTGTTTTTTTTCTGATTTACACCCTGACAGCATCTAATTACACAGAAAAATCTGTATTTACTAGTCTTTTCATAAAATATGTTTATTGCCCATCATGTTGAGAAGTTGAGATCAGTCACTTCTAATTTTCACATCTATTTCAAGGCAGCGGCTATCCCCATCTGGGTGGCCCACTGTGAGTGGAAACCAGTCTGCTCACCCTGAATGTGTCAGTCTCATGGCTCCATACTGAGGAAAACTGCAGCACGGAAAGTTTGCCGAACCTCAGTCAGTGAAACAGAGATGGTGTTTATTGGAAGCATGGAACAAATAGAACCGAGGCTTTAAGAGGACTTTATAGCAGCCGATCTACAAAAAAGGGAAATGCAAAATTAAAAAACGTCTCAGGCTTCATGGCGTTCAACACTGAGTTTTAGTGAGGACTTATCTGTGTAGTTGGTATGCAGCCTGTCAGGGAAAAGACCACACATTCATGCCATGAAAGATGCAAATATATAAATCAATGGAAAATGGCAGCTTAAATTGACCGAACTTCGACTCTTCAAAGTGCAGCTGAATAATTGCAAACATACGTGTTGTGTCTGTAGCTGTGTAGATGTATGGTGCTCTTTTGGGCCCCTGCAGGATTCTTGTTATTTTTACCACCCAAGCCAAGAGCAGATAGTCTGTCCAAACAAGCGGCCTAACTTCCGACCAACGAAGAGAGAGCTTTCTAACTGGATGAAGCCTAGCTTACTGTTTTTGTTTGTCTCCTTCATGGAATCCCTGCAAAAAATCTATAATTTATTTCTATTATTAAGAAAAAAATCATTTACTTTTCTTCACCATTGCTTTACCTGCATCTTAAAAATGTGATATTCCTTTCATATCCCTAACTAGATTTAGTTTTTACATTTTTGGAATCTATTTTCTAATGTATTATAATAAATGAATAGTCAATGAACTGTGATTAAAGGCAGAGAAACAGCTGATAGCACGACCTCAGCATGGGACTGATGTAGAGTCTTGATTCTGCATGTAGGAGCCTGTGACTAACAGCTGGTCTCCCTGCCTTCATCATTAGCCCCTCAAGGTGTCATAACATTTATATTTTCTTCTGCCAAATTCAATGAGACGCCTGCGTTTGAATTTCTAATCACACCAACATCTGCCTTGCAAGAGATCATCATTTGATAAGTTTATTTTAAGGTGAAAGTTGGATCTTACTAAATTTAACAGAGACTAAAAAAGGAAAGGGCTCTCAGACATAATGATAATGTTGGTGAGTGTATTGTGGTGGAAATCTGCAGAGATACTGGCCACAGTTTCTGGTTTTGTTTGGGAAATGTTTGTTTCTAACTTCTGTGAACCATTTTTTAGCCATCCTTGAAGACTAAAGGCCTGCTCACTAAAACAATGAATAAACTCCATCAATTTGTTTGGTTTCCACAGAAGGAAAATGTCAAGCATTTTTATAGAGGAACTTCTGTACTTTCTTGAACTTTACATGCCCCAATGAGACCTTTTTATATTTGTAGAAACAATATGGAACTTGTAGCATAATTACATTAAATAAGGAGAAAAATATATTTCTTTCACTATAATGTTTGATTTGATTTTATCGTTCTCCTGAATATTAACTCTGTAGGTTGCAGAGATGATCAATTCTGCACAGTCAAGCAAACATCTTGTTATATCATCTTCAAACATGTTTGTGATGTTGGTAGCTGTGCATTTAGAGTGATTTTTGTCAAAGTGTTGCTTGGTAAATACACATGGACAAAATTGACCAAGACGGTCACAGAAATAACTGGAATATGGAGAAAAAAAATGAAAGTCAGATATTGATTTTCAACCATGTTTCAACATGAACTCCTAAAATAGAGCTCTGTTTAACGGGCTGTGGTGGAGCTTATTGAGCTTATCATACAAAGACACATTCTTCATAAAAATAAAACTATGGTCAACTCATAGCAAACCCTAAAAATGTTATCATATCAAAAATGTTGTATCATCATTCAGATGTTTCTAAGCTCTTAGACCTGCAGGTCTATTTTCCAAAAAAGGCATACTCATACTTTATATGACCTTTCTCTAATTTTACACTGCTGAAACTGCCAATATTGTTATCAGCTGACATTAAGATCCTTGAGGGTGAAAAGGAAGGCAAAGTTTCCAAGTATATTATTGTTGATCTGAGTGAGTTATATTTAAATGGCCAAAAAAATAACTTCCACTTAATAAAAAACAAACAGATGTTTACATACAAAAATGTACTTTTCCTACATAAGCATAATGAAGATTAGCATAATAAGCTGCAAATAGAACATCTTGGTTGTCTATGCAGCGGGTTGGTGTCCATCCTACAAGTACTTGAGAAGTAATATGGGTAAATCTTAATGAACTCCTACTGTGCCATTGTGGAACAGTTAGGTACATTTGCAGAAATTTGAAATTTATTTATTTCAGCACTCTTTATTTAAACACTAATTATACACTATACATGTATATACAAAGCAAAGTAGAAAAAATGCATGAGGATGGACAATCAAATCAAGGAACTTCATACAGTTTTGGAAAAGTTGATTTCTACAGAATTCAATGACATGCACCAATATGAGATGGACAGAAGCCTCAGCGAATCACAAGCGACAGTAGCAGAGCTCTTCGTCATTTATACACAGGTACAATGTTGAAATACGGGTGTAGTGTAGTACAATAATAGGGAGAGAAGAATTATAAGCTACCGGTTGGATATATTTCAGAAGCAAACTTTTTTTGTTGATAAAAACATCAAACAACAGCAAAGGCAGGATCGATTTTTAAGAGGATATTAGGGCTGTGAAACTTTGGGATTCCCACGGTTCGATTTAGAATCGATTCTTGTGGGTCACAATTAGATTTTTTTCCGATTCTTTTAAATCCAAACCGATTCTCAGGATCTGTTCATGTCTGCTGGCATGAAAGAAGATCACATTTATAAAGACTTTATAATTGTTAATGTTTTATTTACCTATTGCAATAATGTAAACACCGAAAGGTAAATTCTACCAACAACTTTGAGTGATGTCTTTCGAGATGAAAACGGGGATTTGAAGTACTCCTGAAATACTTAACTTTGCCGTTGCAATCTCTGCAAATCGCATGAGTCATGTCAAGCCCTTTCTTATCCGGGTTGAAGGTAAAATCCAAAGTGTTTCCAAATGGTTGCTTTTAAAGACCGCGGAGGCGGTTGAATTTCTTTTTCTT
Source organism: Cyprinodon variegatus (assembly GCF_000732505.1). Classification (NCBI taxonomy): domain Eukaryota; kingdom Metazoa; phylum Chordata; class Actinopteri; order Cyprinodontiformes; family Cyprinodontidae; genus Cyprinodon; species Cyprinodon variegatus. Next base: position 92,513 of record NW_015151932.1, on the reverse strand, counting down.
CGTCCTCCATTATTTGCGGCAACAAACACAGTAGCTCACACAACACTACACACCACTTTGTAGCCTGCTAGGCTAATGTTTGCATGCCTGTGCATAGCTCACGCTGCTCATTGGTTTCGCCAAACACTACGGTGCTTGATAAGGCACATCCGCACCCACAAAAAAAATCGTTGTTAAAGAAAATGAGAATCAATTCTGAATCTTTAAATGTTAGAAACGCGATTTGAGCTCAGATCGATTTTTTTCTTAACCCCTAGAGGATTTTAAGTGGTCAGCTGCAAATATATGATCAGAGTTTTGCTAATGACTTCTGCTGATTCAGTGTTGTTGGCTTTCATTAGCAATGCAAAATTTGGGGCCGCTACGTGTGTTTTTGATTAATTGAATTTTGGCTATCTGAGTGATTTTTGGCACGGTGTTGGAGCTGTGGTCACTGGATGTTAGTCTTGTAGAGGAGTCTCGGGTGACGATCTTGACAAGTATTATAAGTGTCTGTCAGTCTCAGAGGTAGTGGCTACAAGCTTATTATTGTTGCAAAAGAGTTGGATCCCTGCAACTCAGGCCTCTAAGCAATATGTTCCCTGTGATTAGCCTCTAAATGAGAAAATATAAAACTTTATCATTCAACTAAATAAAATTATTGCTGGCCTGTGTTTTGCATGTCCTCTTTTGGTTCTCTTCTTTTACAGAAAGCTCCAAGTCTGGCTTTCTCTAAATTGTAGCTTGCTAAAACCACCCATTCTCAGTCAAATATTAGTTGGGATTTCTTGTTCCTCATGACAAAAAGTTTATATCACTTCCAGTCAGAATAAACATCTTTGCAAAATTAATTTAATCTGCAAGTTGTATAAAAAAAACACAGTTTCTCTCAGACACTAAGTTACTAGAAGCAATGTTTGATCCAATAAAGTGAAAGAGGTTTAAACAAATGTCTTGTTTAGTGTGACGGATGGTTATAAATCAAAACCCTTTACATCTAACAGACTTCCTTTCTTTAAGCATACATTTAAATATTAGCCTGATGGAGTCGGCCAGAAATTTTCTGTGGCAATGCTGTTGAAGGATCTTTAAACTGTTGTTGACATCTGAAATTTATACCTTGAGAGAAATACGACGGAAACCCCCTTTCAAATGAAATCTGTCTTTTCCTTCTGTGGTTGCTGAATGCAGGGACTTTTTCAACCATGACACAATAATTATTCTGATGCAGAGCCAAGAAGAAAACAAGATGAGGTCCATCATTTTAGATATATCATCTGATATCCACATGAGTATCATTTACTTCAAAAAACACGGAGATGCTCTTTCTTTCCTTTGTTTTCTTTTTATCACCATCATCTTGAATTTTATTTATGTATTATTTAGAATTGGGTAAGTTGAAAATTTATGTCATTTTGTACATAAACTATATTTTACATTGATCATTTTGGAAGAGCATCAGAACATACTTTACTAGATGCCATATAAATATATCCCTTTTAATTCCCACTTATTTTAGACATCTGAATGAGAAGGAATCAATTTTCTGATAAAAACTAAGTAAGAAGCGTGCCACCAAACCAGTTCTGGTATTTTGCGAGCTGACCAAATGTATATGAATGTATTTCACTTTTTGTTGCAGACACTGATTTTTTCAATGTGCTGCATATTGGAGAAATTCCGGCCTCGACATATGGTCAGCTCATCTCTCAGTTGCTTCCTGCCAGAGTGTGAGGGCGTTTTGGAACACAGGAGAATCCGGTTACCAGTACTTCCTCCTGGTCTGCTGGTCCCTTTGCTGTCATCACTTCTTTGATAGACGTCATTGGCACTAAGCCACTTAGACCTATACCATCCTGACATCGATTATGGCATCTTTGAATTTAAACTGATGATGAATTAGGTTTTTAGGGTGTGTCAAACCCTTGTGGAGAGTTAAGATGGATAGGTTAACCAGCTTCCTTCTGTAACTTTTCTGATTATTTGTTGTCTAGACTGTTAGGAGAACTTTATAATTATAACAATGCCTTTCAGAGGTATTCCTAAATCCCTCTCTATATATTTGATCCATGTAATCTAATGTGACAGGCCAGCAGAAAGCAATGCATATTTGTAGTTTTTTTTTTTTTTTTTGTAAATGAGAGTATAGCAATTCAATTTGTATTCAGCCCATCTGGTCAAACTTTCTAGAACCTTGTTTTGCTGCAGTTACCCCTTGAAGTCTTTTCTCTGCATATCTCACCGTTAGCTTTGTGCATCTACAGACTGAGTTTAGTGATGCTTGTCCTTTGCAGAACAGGTCAACTTCAGAGGGAGAGTGTATGTCAGCTTTCAACTGTTGTTTCAGAGTCTTGGGTTGGATTTAGGTCTTTTACTTTGATCTAAAGACTTAAAAGTTCAGTTTTGGACTCACCGTGTTCTTCTACGTGTTTGCTGTGTCCTCTACGGGCCTTGTGGTAAATGAAAATGGGATATCTCACTGACCTCTTTCATCAGTTACTTTTTTCTTTTCATTCTGTCAGAAAAAAAAACATTTTTTTTTTTTTTTTTTTGTAGAGAACATGACTGTTAGTTGTGCTGTGAAGGGATTCTCCTGTTGGAACTGTTGATCTCTGCAGCTCCCCAGTGGTTTCTATGGGCCTTTGGTTAGACATGAAGGCATTTCTCGGTTGGTTTGTTGTGTCTCACTCTCTTACTATTTTGACCCCATCCATGAGTTTCTTAAAGACTGGGGTATTGTTTATATTTTAGCCTTAACTTTTAAGACCTTCAAAGAAATAGTAGGATTAAATTACTGGATAATACCTGCTATTGTGACGATATTGAAAGGGCATTGGTTCCAATGGATTCTGTTAACAGTTACATAATACCATGTTGTAGACAATTTAAGGGATATAAATACTTTTTGAGGCGGTGAATCACTTTTTTTGTAACATAAGCATTGATTACAAAAACTACAGGTTCTACGTTTTAACCTTTAAAAAAAATTTAAAAAAACAGGAGAACAGGTTAAGCCACAGGATATACAAAATGCGTTTTTCCTCTCAACCCTCACTGTTTGCAGCATATATGATTTTCCACTCTGCCTTTTATTCTATGAATAATAAGGATTAGTCTGAGTGCTCTTGTAAAGGGCAGTCCGTTCCCAAGCAAGTGGCATCTGTGGCCACCTTTATGTTAATACTCTGACCTGAAATATGCCAAGGCTGTTTGGGAGGCTATTATTAGTGGGTACGCTCTGTTGGGTATCATCTCCACGGTCTCTTGTGGCAGCCACTGGCTCAAGGCTAACACAGAAACCGCTATGACCCAACAGCTCTTTTCAGGAAACACCTAATGAAAGATGGTGAAGCAATAAAATAACAGTTGAGCTTGCTAAGGAATTTAAACCAGTTTTTTTTATTAGTGCTTATGCACATTGATGGATTTGTGTATGGAGAAGATGCCCAGGGTGGCTATTCAAAAAGGTGAATCAAATTAACTGTACCTGAACAAGTTCTTCACTGATTTTAGGTGTTGAGTTTTTGAGACTGGCCCACATTTTGTCTCATTACTGACTCTCCTGGAAGAAAGTCATGCGCAATGACCAGTCGGCCAAAGGGATATTCCTGTGGCTAGGTAGCGAGGATGCACGATCAGTCAGAGGCTAGTGACAGAACCACACTTTCACAGATTGGGCTCATCTAGAGCGCCATTTTTGCAGGAACCACCACGGCTTGTGCAGAAACATTACTGTTTGACAGAATGGACCAAAGACAGTAGAAGCATGCTGAAGTTGGGTGTAGTCTGCATCTCCAGACTGACAGCCAGGGCACCAGACAACCTGGAACTCCCCGATTTTTGTCTGTTCTCTTTCCATTCTCTTTTTCCTTGCTTCACAAGCTCTTTAATTATAGTACTCCTGCCAAAGCTGCTGCAAGTGTAGCCAGTTAGACAATAAAGTCCAGAGCCTTCTCTGCCTTGTCTCCTCTTTCGTTCTGTCTGTGGTCACACCCTTGCATGTCTTCCCTCTGTTCAGCTCTAGCATTCCGTCACTTGGAGCTATTGTGTCTTTCTTGGATGGAGAATAAAAGGTCCTTCATGTTTGATTCTGTTTAAGTATGTCATTAATTGGATCTCTGTCCTTCTGACTTAATCTTGGCTCATTTTGCCCTTCCTATTTGTTTTTCTTTATTGCCTCAACTTTTTTTCCTCTTTCACTCCATTATTCTCTGTTCTTTCTCTACATGTCATCTTAATATCACTGGAAACAGGCTGAATGCAACCTAAAACCCTCTGGCTTGCTCTCTTGAGTAATGCCAGCAGGAAGTCATGTTGTTTTCATACTTCAGAAAAAGTAAATCTATATACCTAACTAATGTTTTTTCTAATTGCATGTGGTGGATCGTAAAGTTAGTTTAAAAACTTTAGTTGGCGTCTGGGGCATGTACAGCAGCCTGGCCTGCAAACTCAGTACTCACCAGTGGTCTAAAACCACTGGCGAGCAGCTGCATAGTCTGTAGAAGAAATAATTACAATGGAGGAGCTTGCTCTCGTTTTCTATTCCCTCTTCCCATCCTTCCCTTGCTTACTGCCGTTGCTGATGTAGTTTTTTTTGGGAACCCTAGAAATGTGGGCTGTTGTTAGTGGTCTTGTGTGACGTTCCTTTTTATCCGATTTAGTTAGGTCACTGAAGCCGGGGCGACGCTGGTCGAGCAGTAAAAACTTTTGACACACACAGTGACAGTAAGGGACTGCATTAATAAAGACATAACTTTGACAAACATGCCAGTTGATTTTGTTTTCCCCAAGAGAGCGATATCGCTTTTAAAATCTTTTGGCACAATGAGAAATAAAGAGTTAGTCATAATAGTCAATCATTTGATGCATAAGAAAGCTATAAGAATGTAGTTTGCAAGTAAACCCAACTAAATTAAAAACAGGCAAACATGAGATAAGTTGAATAGAGGCTCACAAACGAACAATAAACTTTGGCTTGACATTAAGAAAGTTATTTAATCTTCTTAATCAGTAAACATATACTTCTCTTACAGCAAATTCTCCGTCAGTCCCGTGGGAATGCTACCAAGGCAATCTTTCTCATCACTGACGGCTACTCGAACGGGGGGGACCCACGACCAGTGGCGGCAGCTCTGAGAGAGCGAGGCGTTGAGATCTTCACCCTGGGCATCTGGCAGGGTAACATCAGGGAGCTCCATGACATGGCCTCACAACCCAAAGACCAGCACTGCTATCTGGTCCACAACTTTGCTGAGTTTGAGGCTCTGGCTCGTCACGCTCTACATGAAGGTAGGAAAGAGTGATCCAGAAACTACTGATGTTTTCAATTTGATGTGAACACATTTCCCACCTTAAAGACAAATCGGATCCCATTTTCAATTATGAAATGCTCTTCCGTTGCTGAAATGTCTTTCCCAAAGACCAAGCCCTTCAGGGTCTAATAATTGCTGCCCGAAAGGCCCTTCTGAGAAGAAATTGCCATGAAAAGATATACTGTAGGGAAACCTTAGAAAAAAAATCTTTCTTCTTTTTGAGAGATATTCAAATTTCAATCTCTAATTTTTTTATGTCTTGTAAAAGCAATGTTACTTGTCATGTTGTTAAAGGCAAAAACAATGAATTTTTTTAACTGAGGAAAATTTTAGAACCACCCTACCGCTCAGTTGTTTCAGGTTACCAAGTACCAGTCTTTGATCGAAGGGGTTGCCTCACCATGAGCTGTGAGATTTTGATTGTTTTCCCAAGTGTTTTATGCTTTTAGCAGTTAAATGTCGAACCCTGGACTTCCAATACGTTCAATTGTAAATTTAACAGGAAGTTAGAGGTGATTTTTATGTGTCAAGATCCATTTCCCTTTCTTATTTTCATTTTTTCTTTTACAGCTACAGTATAAGAGCATATAAGAGAATTTATTGATGATGTTATTTTCTACTTTTCCTCCTCAGTAGCAGAGGTGGTGTCATATCCGGCGGTCAAATGTTTGTCCTAGTGTTTAAAGTAAAATGTAAAATGAATAAAAAGCAAATTTTAGCGTCTTTGCTTACAAATTAGCATGTTTCGCATTATGTATATAAAAACCTAAAAACTGGCAATGTTTTACATTTCAACATATTCCATAAAAGGCAAAGATTTAAAAAGTAGATTAACTTTGATGCATTAAACCTTCATGTTATCTATTGTCTGTCCCGCTCTCTCATATAATCTTAATGAACTACAGATATATCCTTGTGTCTATCCTTTAAAACCACCTAAATCTCTGTGGTTTCTATCTTTACTCTAAACACCTATGAACATTTAAGAATATCTTAGTTATTTATTTATGAACAACCTCCTTAATACAGAGTTTTCTCATCAGACCAACTGTTCTTACATGTGGTGTGTTCAAGAGTCTAGAAAGGATGAATTATTTTAAGACTCTAGGCAGGAAATCATCCGTTTCTGGTCATCGCCTGATTCCTGAGTCCATCTAAGTTTCTGAACCACAGTGTAAACAAAAGACTATTTTAACAGGAATGTTTCCAAATATGATTGCTGGGAATTGTGGCGAGGAAATCTCATCTCACATGTTTTGACTGAATGCAGTGGAAGCAAACTGCTGTCTACTTTTGTCAGCAACAAAAAAGTATTGATTTAATCTTTTATCAGGGCCCATTGTCTATGCTTTAGAGGACTTTGCACCAAAGAAAGTAAACAAAACAAACAGAAGTGAGGTTGATATCTCTCTAATGGTTTCTTTGAAGCCTGAATTCTCCCATCACCTTTTGACCTAAAGTAGTGTCTTTTTTTTCAATGTGCCTCATTTTTAACCATGGTTAGATTCAGTCCTTATTTAAAATGGATACTATTTCATCCACAGTTTGACAACATATATATATTGCAGATATTTTCCTCTGTTTAGTTTTGCCCGTGGCCCTCAGAGCTCATTTTCATTCATCAAAAAGAAAATCCATTTCTCACAGTTGGAAAGGACTTCCTGGATGCGGTTAGAAATGAGTTTCTACATGGGTTTTAAGGCCCATGCTATCATTATTAAACAGCCCAGCTGAGGCCTTACAAGGCTTGGACAGAACGGTAAATCATGCACATGCGCTTGCAGGTTGGAGTATGTGTCTACATACAGTGAAATTCCAGATGGAAACCCATTAGGGAAGCTTGGGATAGAAAGAACGATGAAGGTTGGGAGAAATCAGAGTTCATAGACATCCTTATTTTAAGCAGCTTTTAATTTTAACCCTGTAATGCCAAATGTATCATATTTGATACATACGATTTCTGAAATGTTTTGCATCTGACACCTTTTGCATAATTTAATGGTAAAAACTTTGCTCAAAATCCTATTGTAAACAATCAGATATACCTGATAACAGCCAGTAGAAGACTACACAAAAAATAATCTTGACTTAAAAGGGCAAATAAGGAATTCAAACCAAAAAAAAGTAATTTTCTGTTTTGTTTTATTCTTGGATCGGGCTTTAAAGGGTTAATTATTTGTAAAATATCTAGAAAACTGTTACTGTGTGAGCATTTCTGCATTTAATTTAATTTTTTTTATTTTTTAGTGTTTTTCGGGGGTTTTTATCAATAGGTTTGCATTTTTATTTTAGTACGCTGCAAATTATTTAGTTCCTACTTACTGTAAAATAGAAAGGACCTGGATTTAGAAGTGTTGGATAATTTGTCTTGTTATAAGAGTCAATTTGTCATTTTCATTGTCCTTTGTTACACTATAATCTCTACGATATTGTCTATTGCTACATTAGCAGACGGCTTTTATCTTACTCCAAGTACCCTTTCCTTCAGATTTTGTGTTTTTTCTTGCTTTTGGACAAGCAAACATCACAGTTTTGGCCCAGGTGAAAATCCAAATTACCGTCTTAATATAGCTGCCCACAGTGCAAAGGCAGCTCTTGTTAATTTTCCAAAACTTTGACTGATAACTATTTGCTTTGGAGCAACTTTTACTTTTTTTAATAGGGAAAAATATGCCCTGTTCTGAGAAAAAAAAAAAAAAAAAAAAAACCTTTACAACATATGGGTATTGCTGAGGTTGAATCATGCCTAATTAGACTTCAGAGTGAGGTTATTTCCTGTCAGGAACTGTAATTTAGATAAATTCAATAATATTTTTCTTAATAATAATAAAGCAATTTCACAGCGTGTTTGCCAGTAAAATGGTTTTCTATTATAAGAATAAAATGTCGTTTTTTCAAACGAAAATTTCCAGCTGGTTTTCATTTTGTTTTGTCTGACTGAACGATGATACGATAAGCCCTAATTATCTCAAAATGAATGCTTGTTTTCTTCGGCAGACCTACCTACAGGGAGCTACATCCAGGAGGACCTTTCCCGCTGCTCCTCCCTGTGTGATGAGGGCAAGGACTGTTGTGACGTGATGGCCAGCTGTAAGTGTGGGACTCACACCGGACAGTACGACTGCATCTGTGAGAAAGGATACTACGGCAAGGGACTGAAGCACGAATGTACAGGTGGGTGATTCTCCCAGTCTGTGGCTGCAACATTACTGGAGTCATTCATACTGTACCAACAATTCATGTTTCTTTTATTTGATTTTTAGCTGTTAGAGAGAACAGATAAAGGAAAAAAGGATAATTTCTGATCTTAATCCTTAAAGTATGTCTCCGTATTTCTTTTGTTAAGCCTACTTAGCTATGCTAGTGTATAAATATTTGCCAAAGTATTTACAAAACTGCAGCTTCTTCCCATTTTGTAACAGTGCAACCACAAATATTGCTGTATTTTGTTTGGATTTTGTTTGATAAATCCACTAATAAAAAAAGGTGTAGTTCATAGCTTTAAAATTGTTTCCTAATATTTTAAAATCTAAAAAGTGAATTTGCATTCAACTTCACCGAGGCTCAGAGAAGCATCTGTGTTTCGAAGTGTCTTTAATAAAGGTAATTGCAAAGTAGTTCAAGGTCCTTCAGAGTGGATAAAGAGGCCCTGTGCCGATTGATTAGAGATTTTTAATTGGATTTAAGCCTGAACTTTGACTAGGCCATTGTGACACATGAATGCACAGTAAAAAATTGGGTTTTAAAAATCCATAGTAAACCTATTTTACTCTAAATAGAGTATTTACACCTATACTGAGTGTAAATCTGCTCTGGTGTTGGAGTTAATATTCAGTGAAAAATTAGACAACCAAGCAGTGTAACTTTTACTCTATACAGTGTTGATTACCGGCCAGTCTCTCAGAGGTCTTAACTTTTGACAGTAAAATGACTAAAATCAACTTCTAAATTCATAGTGGTTATAGAGTAGATTAAACAAAATTTTACTGAAACAGTTATTTTCAACTCTGTAGGTGTTAAAGTGACATTGTGATTTTTACAGTGTAGGCTTCCATTATTAGCTGAACCTCAGCTCATTTTTCCCAGGATTGTCCAGAATTTACCTTCATTCATCTTCACATCAATTCTGATAAGTTTCTGTGGCACTGATGAGAAATGGCATACAGCTTGATCTTAGATCTAGCCAAAATGTCTCTTTGATCGTGTTTTAAGATTTATTTACTAAGCAAGAGTGATCCCTCTAGATTATTAATTGTCTTTTCACCACATCTACTCAAAAAGCAGAATATTCTTGTTTTGAGAGGAAAAATAAATCATGATTCTAAGATGTCTTACCAAAAGATATTGTCTTTCTGCATTGGCAGATTATTACACTTTTTTGGAATAGAAACAGAAAAATTGTTGAAGTTCAAATGCTTTTTAATCTGAACAGAAAACACCTTCACTCACGTGTTTTTTTTTTATTCAATATTTTCCATTTCCAGAGGAAAGATTAAACAGTACTCTATTAATAGACAAAGCTTTGGACAGCACTTTATTCCTTTCTCTCCATAATTCTGTAACTTTGCTTTCACCTAAAACACAAAATCCTAATAAAATACATCAAAGTTTGTGACTTTTGCAGGAAAAAAAGTTTAAAAACCAAGAGGTACACAGCACTAGAAATCTAAACACTAAGGATTGTTATATATATCACAGCTTTTTATATATGAACCATCTTGCTGGAGCTACAGAGAAGGCCCCTTACACCTTTTACATGATCTAATGTAGAATATGATGGTTTTTATGTGTCTGGAGGAAAAGAATCAGTTGATCAAACTTATTTGATCTTAAGTCAGTAACATTAGGCCTTATATTACTGCTGAGAGTGGATGTTAAATAAGCAGCCTGTCTGCCTGAATCTCTATGAGGTGTCCAGAGAACAGATTATGTTGAACAAATCCGGTAATGTGCTGAGAGGTCTGGAGAAACAATATGCTCATGTTTGGGTTTTTTCTTTATATATTAAACCTCACCGCCTCTGCTCACCTTTGGCTCCCTGATTCCCAGCAGCAATCCTCTCATTCTGTTCCCCGACACTCAGCTTCCTCCTTTAAATCATAACTTAGACAATAACTTCTTTGCTTTCTAGAGGCATTAAAAAGCCTGCTGTCATTTTCAAACTTTTTATTGCCTCACTTCCCACTTACATTTCACATGGAGCCATTTATGAAGCAAAGTCTCTGTTTCATGTATTGCCAGAGTGCTCTGGCTTTAAGGGCTGTGCTCCTTCCTACTGGTTATTTATTGTGCCAATTTTTTTGGGAGTTTTAAGGTCTCCACACATTATTTCATATAAAAGGCAGTCAAAATACAGTATAGTATGCTATGTATATAGTTTATCATTAGACATTTTAAAACAAACTAACGTTCGCATATTTTGTTATATTTCATTGAGAAATTGGGCGTAAATGTTTAGGTTATTAATGCAGAAATAGTTAAAGTATAAACCATAAAAATTATCTTGTGAGCAAAATATCAGCTTTCACCAAATTAAGGTAAAAGTATAGTTACTGGTCTTATTCACATTTTATTATCTCTAATTCTGGCATCTTGTCTAAATTGGTGTCATAATATCTTCTTTAAAGAGACATTATTTGTGTTTTTACAAAAAAATCTTTAAAAAAGTCTTTTTATTTGACCCCTAATGATTAAAACATCATTTGATGAACAGACTGACACCTCAGTAGTTCAGCACTGATGCATCTATGAGCCTGTAGCCTATTTTCTTTAATGTACTTCAGGTCGAGAGTTTTCTGCGAATGGGACATCAAACACATCCATGTTAAATGGGTCCAACCTAGCAATCAACCACAGCATTATCTTCAAGATGGATTTTGTGGATGTTCCTATGATGTCATAATATGCCACTCAGACACCCTGTATTGCACCCGTTTTGTTAGAATGAGATGTCTCCTAGAGTCTAAACATTTTATTCCATTTCAATCTTAAAAACTCACACGAAGAGAAAGGACATTAGAAGAAATGTATTGATACAATTACTTTGTCTTTGGCACTCAGACCTCGGCAGGAAACATAGCGCTGAATTTTGATAGATATGCATGACCAGGAGCAAAGAATAGGGCTGCTTCCCCCCAGGCCTGAAACTGGTGGTGGAGTGGAGATAGATGAAGTTGGTCAGTCTGTAGACTGCTGGTTAGTGAGATTGTATGCTGAGCTTTATTGGGAGATCCAGTGGATTGCATGAGCTGATATTACAGCTATATATTAGAGTTTCTCGATAATGTTGATAATCGTAGACATTCAATAGTTAATAATTAATAGTTAATAATAATGATCACGGACTATTTCCTTTTCTTGTCTTTCAGGGTTTTTTTTAGCTTATTAGTAGGAATCTAGAAATGCATTGTCAGCAAAAATGACTTGAAAGTAACTTAAGTGCTTCACTTTTCATAATTCAAGGAATAAAGTTAAGACATTTGGTATCAAGTAAAGGTCTGTTTATACCTTTTTGTCCACATTTGCCTTTGTGTTGTTACTGTCTGATTAATTAATGTGTCATTTTGAATCAACAATCAGAGAAACTACCAAGGATAAAAACTAAGTGTTAGTTTAAAGAACAGAACAGCTAACAGATCCAGTGGCTGCTCTCTGTGTGTTTGTGTTTACAGAGACTAACCGATGGATTCAGCCTCCGTCTATTAGTCAAAGTAGTTAGGGGTGGTGGTGGGGGTAATGAAATTTAATTATCCTCTCCTAAAAGGTTTCAAGCACAGCAATAAGATCAGTAACACATTATATTTCTCAGTTTGAACAGCCGGTTCTTTTTTTTTTGTTTTTGTTTATGTGATTTTAGCTTATAAATATTTCACTTTAGGAAACTGAAACTCAACTTTTGTGTATGAAAATACAGAGAGCACAGGAAGATAGAAATAAAAGGGCATCTGGGTCATTCACCTTTTAATTCACACCAGATGTTTCCCAAACTGAAGCGTTTAGCTTATTAATCTGTCTTAATGGTTACATTAATTTCAGGCTTTAGAGTTGGCTCAGATGGAGTCAGGAAGGAAGGACACAGTGATACTTCCTCTGACTTTTTTTTTCCAAATCTATCCTACTGTATAGCAGATCCCCTGGGATGGGAGAGTCAGCTCCAGCCAGTGTTGATGTATGCGTCTCTATAGATGCTGAAAGACGCTTTATTGAACTGATCCAAATCATCCATATATGTGTTTTAAATGAAGAGTTTATGACCTCACACATGTCTAAAGTGGCTCCAAAATCATTTGCATTTGCAGGATCACACAATTAAAAAGGTGTTAATGAATTTTGTATGTTGCTAACAGAATTTGAGCAGTGTTTGGTAAACAAAGTTAATTTGGAAGGGTTCAAATAAAAATGTTGAAATTACTCTAAAGTGTTCCAAACCTGGATTGTCCCTGTGGCATCATCCTATTTTATAGTTGTTGCTGTTTTACTTAACTTTATGACTTTTAGTCTTTTATTGGGATATTTTAGTCTTTTGCACATCTGAAATAGTTGGTCTAAACTATAAGCCTGTCAATGGATTGTTATCATGTCTGACTGAAAGGTTCAGATGGAAACGCCATCTAAATCCCCACACCGCACAGCGGTGCTGTTTATGAATCTCTCGACAGCCAAGGGAAACAGCCTCTTCCACAAAACACGACTGGAATCCCAGCAGAAAGAAACGAGCGATGACCCCAGTTCCCGCATATTTTGGCTCTAACTGGCCAGATCAGACGTTCTTGTTTTCCTCTGAACACCAAACACTGGCCCTTGATATCTGCATCACATGGGATCAGCAGAGGAATGAGGAAGTGGGTAAACAGAGTGAGAGGGCTGCAGAAGAGCAACATGTTTTCCTCCTGTCACACTTTCTGACTTATCAGCCTCTTCTGCAGCAGCACAGAATGACAGGAGCTCTGGACTTCGTTAGCAAGGTTCAGCCAAGGCTTGTTCTGCAAGAGATGAATGAAGACAAAAAAAAGAAAAAAGTAAGGGAGAGATAAGCACAGCCGGGAACCATGGAGGAATTCAATAAAGAGATTGAAATAAAACAAAAAAGCACTTTGTAATAAGGGCTTTGTTTGTTTTAAGGCTCTGATAAAAATCCTACCTTTTTTTCAAAGAAAATTACACAAAAATGTTAATTATTTCAGTACATTCTCATCACTGTTGCACCGCTGTTGCTGAAACTGATCACTTTGCAGATGCCTGCTTATGCAGCTCTTTAGCATTTTTGCTGTCTCTCATGATTTAGTCGGGTTCCTACTGCATAGCAGCTAATTGAAATAGATCATCATCTGGAAGTCGAGCTCATTCATGTAAAAAAGTAAAAGACAGTTTGTTAAAGGAAAAAGTGTTAATTGACATGAATACATAAAAATAATCACTTTTGATATAAAAAAAAAAAAGCTGGTGCTGATATTGAAGTAAGATTAGTCAGAAAGACCCTTGAAAGATTTTGTATGAAATAATTAGTGGAGGCTTTTTGGTCACTGGTATTTTCCTTTGGTTAGATTGTGTTTCACCGAATCCCTGATGGATGCGTGTGATTTGGAAATAAAAAGAGATGCTTAGATTATTTATATTTTCTCAGGATATGGACTGTTGACGGGAATGTTGTTATTACAGCCAAATGAGTCTTTGCCAATGATACTAGAGAGCAAAATATTTACAATATCAAGTTAATGAATCCCTCTGGATCTCTTGAGGAGACGCGTGGCAGCATTAAGCGTTGACTTGACCCGGCACAACAGTCCATCCGTCATACTGTGGATGGTCTGTTTGTCTCCCAGGACACTCATTGAATCTGCTCTGTACAAAGTCCTAATGTGAGCGATCAACTGACTTGAATGAAGACCTAAAAAGAGAAAAAAAATGAGTCGATCTAATAATCTTATCCTGTTGATCTGCTTCTACTCTTTATCTCCTAATAAACACCTGTATTTTTCAGTGTTGTCAAAACAAACAACCCAAAGGGTATATATTTTAGTAAAGGAATGTGGCCCATATCCACATGTCACAAGTTATCACAGCTCTAAACACTTTGCAGCACAAGGCGCTTTGTACTGTCACACTAATGCTGGCTTACACAGTCGTATACTACACAGATACAAGCTTTGCAGATAAGAGCACCGCCACATGTTTTCGTTTGAATATCCCACCTATAAGGATCTGAAAGATAACGGATGGAAATGCAGAAATAGTAAAAATAGATTCCTAAAACGCCATACTAGTGATCTCCTACAACTTTAACAGCACATTTTACCCTTTTTATTAGTAATGAAATAAAGTAAGAAAGACGCAATTTGAACGTGTCAATTAGAAAAAAGAGAACCAAGTATTTAGACCAAAGTAACAGAAAATACTGAAATACTTATAACTGAGTTTGCTCAGGTAAAAGTGAAGTTTCATAGAAATAATACAAAAAAGCATTGTAAAGTAGTAAAGGCTGGTTATACTCCCCGCAGCAGTGTGTTGCACTGAGGTTGTCGCAGATACTTTTGATTTATGCCCACTATTGAATCGTGGTCTGCGCTGTTATTCCACGCAAGAGGTTCAATCACGAAGTAGCTGTGGGTCTAGATACGGCCGAGGAGGTGAAAAAGTAGGGGCAAGTTTGTGCGACAACGGAGGGACATGAGGGGGAAAAAGGGTCCCAGCATTCTCAAGCACCTCGCTCTTCTTACTAGTCCATCTTTATGAGGCGTTTTCCACAATAGTGGTCATACAAACAAAACAAGCTGGTAAAGTACCAAACAGGAAATAGGCATGAGTAGAACAGATATAGATTTGACCAATTAAATGCCTCCTGTCTGCGACACTGTCTGCAGTCACCTACAATTTTGGAGAGGTGCACCAGAGTGTTGGCGGCAGGGGCATATTTGCATTCACTGCGACATACACGCAGAAAACCTGGTTTCTAAGAATAAATCAACCTGTAGTAATGTAAAATGTTGTCTTATTGCATCAATTTCTGTGATGCCGATTCTGCCGATAAAAAAATTCTGGCTAAGGTATAAGGTGTAAAGAGATATAAAGTCTTTAATGGCTCATATACCCCTTTCCCACTGGAAGTGGGAACAGCTCACTGACCCGTGTTGACTCAGGTCAAAAGACTCTCCAAGGACCCTGGTTAAAATCGCCTTGAAACACCTTGCTTCTGATCTGGATAATGTGGGAACATCAAACCTGCTACTTTACGCAATACCATTGAGCGCAGCGAAGGGACGTCAACACATAGCGCCAGTTGCGTCTGATCTTACAAGCCAAAACAACTCTGCTTACATTCGATAAACATGGCTCAACACTGCTAAGTGGGATTCAGACGGACAAAAGAGAGAAACAATAAAGAATAATGACTACACCCTGCCTCTTTCCATGTTGCTCTCCATTGTTTACTTTCCTGATTTCTGTCGCATTGGGTCAGACCCAGCTTCTTTTGCCTATGGGAAGGGAACCAAATGCCGATTGATAGCGGGTCGAACTGTGCTTGAAATTCCTGTGGGAAAGAGGCTCTAGCGTCTTCTGTTTGACAGCAGTTTATTTAGTCAGGCATGCAGGGATTTTCTCCTTACAAAAGATAATCCAAAGCTGTCACATGGACATGTTCTTGTTTTAAGTTTTCTAAATGAGTTAGAGGATATTTGAAAAAAAAAATCTCCTCTACACCGTTTTTAAACATTATACGATACAGATGAGAGGAACTTTAAAAAGCTATTCATCCACACAGACCTATAGAATAAAGCCACTGATCTATTTTTATATTAACAATCATCACACAAGTGTGACACATGATAGCAATATTATTCGCAAATCGTGATGCGCCGGCCATTAATATCAGTTTTTTCACGTAAACATGCAGGCTCAAAGCCATAGTGTTGCTTGGCTGGAGTTTTTAGGATCGGCCGTTTTAAGGGATGTATAATTCAGTTTATGTGTGACTGAAAGGCACAAACGCATAAAAATGTCTTGCTTATTTCTAGATATCCTGCTATGTGTGGCAGTCTCTTCGATGAGCTGCCTACAGTATATGGATATATACATGGATCTCCTCTCGGGTCAGTATTGTGCAAAGGAGTGTAATTTCTGCCTGTTTTATCTGCCTTTTCTGAGACCAAACCCAGCAGGGCTGACCCCTGAGTCTCACTAAATCCTTCGGTTAATAGTTGAGATCTTGCATGGACTGCATTTCTACAAATCTCTTACAAATGGCAGTACAGCAATACTGTATATCGGTGCAATTTGTTCTGTTGGCTCATAGACCAGGCTGGTCTCTGGACTGGCAGACTTCAGCCGTTCCTTCTATTTGCACTCGTTTCTGTTGGTTTTTCAGTTTCTTAGACTACTGATACTTTATGCAACATTCTACTTACAAACACAACCCTTATTTTGAAATGTTTCAAACCTGAAGGTCAGCCAGACGAATCATTAAAGTAAAATAAAAACTCTGTTAAGGAACATTTGGCATGTGTCTTAATTTTTGTTGGCTTTAGTGTCTCCCTAAACTAGACTTTTCTTTGCTGAATTGTTTGTACTTACATATTTTTCAAACTAAATTCATAGCAGGAAAAAAACAAAAAACTAATTTGGTGAAAAAGTTATGTAAACTCTCTTGTAAAGACTCTTTATTTCCATTTTGTGCATCAAATATATTCCCTCCAGCAGCAATAACCGCTCCAGACTGTCTGCTTCTGTCCGGTTACTTATTCCTCTGTGTTTTTGTGGTGAGAATTAAAAGCCAAGGTTGCTCAACATGAATTCCTGCTCATTTTGGTCTTGGGGTCAAACGCCTGGGATTTCCTGACAACAAGCCGAGGACGGTTTATATGCTCTGCACTCCCCATTAACAGGCTTTAACTGACTGGAGACAGGTTTAGGTTGGTGTTTTGCTTTAGTAAAAACCAAGTGGAAAAAAGAAAGAGGGAGGGCAGGTCTCTTGAACTGCATCTGTAGATGGAAAGCATTTGGTGGCCGAATGCCGTGACTGTGGCTCTGTGTTGAGACCGCCTCTAGTGTTTGTTGTTTTACATTGTGAAAGGCACATGCATGGACATTGGTCTTTAT
>NW_015151932.1:68310-73640 GCF_000732505.1 Cyprinodon variegatus | reverse complement strand
TCGATTTTATCGATTCGTTGTTGCAGCCCTAATTGAGGGTTTTTATATTACAGCCAACTACAAAGAAAGTTATAAGTGTAAATTGAAAGGTAAAGGTAACAGTTTTTAGAAAAAAAGTGTATTTGGATATGTCTATTTATCTCCATTGGCTAAGAAAACGTTTAGATGACTCTTTTGCTGAGTACATTGTACTAATGGATTTCTAATAGAATACTAGGGAGGCTAATTCTCTCTAAATTTAGTAAAATAATTGATCAAATATGAATTGTTAAACTCCATAGATGTGATCATTAAACTGTATTAAATATGCGCTAAAACGATTGCATGGTCACTGATCTATACCAACTTTGTTCATCAGTTTTGCTCAGGGTTTCCGCGGGTCATTAAAAGTCATTAAAAGTCATTAAATAATAATTTTTTTAAATTAAGGCCTGATTTGGCATTAAAATTCATTAAATGTTAAGATTTTGGCATTTAAAATGTTTTATTTAGAAAAAAAAGTTTATTAAAACAATTTATTAAACAATATATATATTTGAAATATATTGCGATATATTTGTGCGGAACTGCTTCCGGTTGATCGTAAAGCCATATGTTCGGAAAAGAAGCTTGCTGCGAAGAAAAGGCTACAGAATGGGAAAATGCTAATTTCAACAAAAGTGGCTGGAAATTGAGCAATTGCAGCCTGCCAATGGAAAAGATGAAGGAATTTGCTGTGTATATATGAGAATAATGCGTATTTGTTGATGGCATTAAAATGATTTCTAAGAGCATTAAAAAAGCATTAAAAATCATTAAATTAGAGTTAATCATTCCTGTATAAACCCTGTTGCTGCAAAATACCTCAAGCCTGAAGGGGCTACATTGGGAGGACCCATATGTTGTTTAAGTCCCCAACCTGGTTTGAGGCAAAATGCAAAAAGGATTTCTTATCATTTTCTTTCAGCTACGCAGTACAGCCACTCCTTTATAGAATGCCCTGATTTTTCTTTGGAACTGTTGGTCTTGTCTACAGATTGTTGCAGCAGAGCTGTGGATCTTTGCAGCTTTTTCAAAGTCACTACACAACTCATTACTGATTAATACTGTTACTCCCCAGCATGTCAGTTCAGTTTTAAAGTCATGCATATTAATTTCTGCTTTTATCTGAAGGGCTACACAGTTTTCTATGAAATATTATTTTTTAAGCTATTTCTGCTTTAACCTTGCACACATCTTTCTCCCTAGCTTGTCTGCTCGGTCTCTTTGACTTCATTATGCTCCAATAAACCTCCAAGGCCTTCACAGAAGTGCTGGGTCCATTCTGAGATTAGCCAACCCATGGATGGACTCTATTTGATAGGTGATTAATAGGTGACAGTGCTTGCACTTGGTTAAATTTACGAGTATT
Source organism: Cyprinodon variegatus (assembly GCF_000732505.1). NCBI lineage: Eukaryota > Metazoa > Chordata > Actinopteri > Cyprinodontiformes > Cyprinodontidae > Cyprinodon > Cyprinodon variegatus. Next base: position 72,250 of record NW_015151932.1, on the reverse strand, counting down.
CAAGGAAAAGGAAGCATTATACGGTAGTTATTTTTTTGTTGCTCCCTGTCTCATAAGATCCAATATAACGGACTAAATAGAAGTTTATGATAGTAACCTGACAACATGTGGAAAGCTTCAAGGGTCATGACTGCATTCTTTTGGCCACCTTTTTATTGTACATGTTTTAGTTTCTGTCCATTAACTCTCCCCAATAAAACAAGCAACATTGGTCTGTTAAAACCCAGCGAATTTCTGCTGCAGTGTTTTTTTTTTCCAATGATGATGTAAGAAATATTTTGCAAAGCTTACTGAGATAATTCTGATGGTGAAAAAATAAGACTGATGATAAAAGAAACATAAATAGAAAGAGAATCGGATCTTCCCCTGCCATGAAACAGCCAATGGAGCTAAGTCAAACCTCACTGTGTCATGACTCTGCTCTGCATCTCTCTCTATTTGTCCTTCCTGCTACTGTTGTTTATTTGGTCATGTCTTATACTGCCTTTGCTTTTCCTAACTCCCAACAAAGCAGTTTCTATTTACCAGGCGCTGCTCATGAGCACCAGGAACTTCTGAGGGGGAATATTTGCTGTTTTTTACTGTTCAAGATGTGGTGCTCCATTTTCAGCAGGAATTACATAAAGTTTAAAAGATTTGTTTTTTTTGTCCCTAAATGATTTAAAGGTACAAAGAAAGTGTCTATTTTAGCATTTTAAGTTTTTCCAAGGCTTTTCTCCAGCATGTTTCTCCCTCTAATTGACCCTAATCTGTCTGGATTTTTTTTTTCACTGACCCTCTTTTGCTCTCTTTCAATCTTTCACTTGCTTTAGTTCATGTTAGACTGTGAGTGATCTTTTAGCTGGACACAACCTCCATTAGGGCTAAAGGGTTAATGATAGAGAAATTCAGCAGTCATTTTTTTTTTTTTTTTGGTAGAGAAACATCTGCTGTCTTTTAATGTTGATCTTCAGAGCAAATCTTTAGATTTATCTTATAGAAAATGTTCCCATTTTATTTATGGAGGGAAACTTTATTTCATTTAACTTCAATAACTATTTTTCTCATGGAGCAAAACATTACAACAAACATTGCAAGTCATAGCTGAGGGGAAAAAAGGACAACCTACCTCATAATAACCACTGATCCAGATTTGTCATTAATTATGAGAATGGATCAGGAAAACCAGGTAAAATTTAAGAAGATTCAATGAAAACCTGCATAAAGGAAAGCTCTGCGTTTACATCTTTTCTGTCCGCGATTCTTTCCTGAGAAGAGATCACTTGAAAAAAAAACTTTAAATAAAACTTTATACGATTTATGTATTGAATTACTATGAGACAAAACAACAGATTTGACATATTTTACTCAGACCAGAGAAAAGGCTCAGGTTACACATAGCAGCGCTTAACACTGGTTTCGCTTCTTCAGAAAGTGAGCCCAGAATAACAGTTAAAAGAGCATTTTATACATCACCAAGGTCACATCATCACATCATTACAGCACTTGTTTTTAAAAAAATAGGAGATGGCAATGGCTCCAGCCATATCAAAATAAAACTCAGTGTTCTTAAACCGAGGACAATGCAAATGCACAGTGACAGAGGTCTCTGTTAAGAATAAACCACTCTCATTTCATTTCCAAATCTGGCCTTTATTAGATAAACTGCTTGAGAAAAAATAAATAAATAGACTCAACACATAACTGGCAGGTGTTATTAGGATTTAGAAAGTGTATACATCAATAATAGAAAATAAGCTTAAAACACCTGACATTGAAAATATGCTTAAAAATCTTCTTCATGTTATCTTAATAAAGAGCATTTTCTGAACAGCAGCTTGTTGTTTTTTTGCCTAATTAATTTACTGGAAAAAGGATCTAAAAATAAGTAGAAATGTCTTAAATTAAGTGTATTTACCCTTAATTTGAGTAGGTAAATGAGATAGTTTGCCAATGGAATGAGTATTTTTGCTCTTAAAATAAGAAAATTAGATAAAATGCACCTGAAATAAGACAATGCAATTGTGTTTTCTTATTATAGGTGTGAATTGTCTTGTTCCATTTTCAAAATCTCTCTTTTACCTACTAAATCCAAGAACAAGTACACTTATTTTAAGAAAAAACAACTTATCTAGATTTCGATTTTTTTCCATTGTTTCTATTGAAACAATCAAAGCTCATTAGTTTTCCCCAAGTTTCTTTAGACTTTTACCTCGTTAAATAATTACTGTTTGTCTAATGAGGCTGTTGTTTTTCTCACTTGTATATCGCTTGACTGCACATAGGCTTCCTGACATACAGTAAGTTCAAGTAGTAAGTGTTTGAGGAATTTGGTGAAGCAGTGACATTTCAATTGAAAAGGAAATGAAAACAAGTCATCTTGCTTAAACATGTCTGCATTAAACTTTCGAGTGTGATGTTCCAAGCTGAAATCATACCACTTCCCCTCCATTACAGTATTTCTCTGCATACTGACATCTGTAATCAGGCACACCAGCTTGGAGACCAATCTGTGTTTGTACAGTTGTTTAGCGGTTTGCCTCGATCTTCCTGGGATTTTTCTGCATCCCTGGAGCCTTTAATAAGCGAGAGAAGACGTCTTGCTGTTCTAAGACGCATTTAGCAATTGTGGTGAAATCATTCAAGAAGAGCACTGAATAATAAGTGGGACAGCAGTAGACACCAGACTTTTACAGTTTCCTCCCAGCAGAGTTGCAGATTTTGTCAGTGTCTTGCAGGAGGCCTCTTTTCCTCCCAGATGCAAGGGGTGTGTGATAACAGATGCACAGCAGCAATTTCAACTCAGAAATTTGAATGTGTAAAAAAAAAGAAGAAAATAAAAGAGTAATCTCTTTGATTCAATTAAGATCATCCTGATATTTAATACAGGGTAGATTACAAAATGTTCCTGAACCCAGATAAAATAAATTGTGACTATCTTCTTTGTTTCTTTGCTCATAAAAAATGGGGGTTCCAAGTAGGACAGATCATTATATTAAAAGCTATATTGATGGTTTTTTCTTGATCACATTGGATGTCTTAGATTGTACTCTATTTAGGTAATTCGTTGGACTTAGAGAGTGAATGAAACTGAAGTGATTTTATGTGACTGCCCAGCTTTATGAGAACCATCCCAACAGCATGATACTGTGACCATTGTGTTGCATGGTAGATATGGTTTGTTCATTCCTGATGATGAGCGTTGTTGGGTCTGTATGTGGGAGAAAATTTTGAATTTTGGTCTCATCTCATCTGAGCAGAGCACCTTTTTCCTCATGTTTGCTGTGTCTTTGGTAGATGCTCTGTATTTTCTTATACTCCCTTCAACACTTTACACCTTGATCAATTTGCATATACAAAATTCATAATGCATATGACAGAGTAATGTTTACCTGTGGTTATGTTTTATTGAGCTATGCATTTTTAAATATCAATTAGTAGTGTTTATTTATGGACTTTAGGTGTTATGGATATTTTCAGCTGTGAGAGCTTTGCATGCTACCATTGTTTTGTTCTTTTCCAATTTTATTTTTGCAATATTCCAAGGGGAAACTCCTGGAATTTAAGATCCGACTTCACACGGTTTCTTGTGTGAGAAGCCCTTTGACCACAAATGACCAGGCCTCTGGTCATGTTTGTAAACTATTTTTGCAGGGTTCCCTTCATACCAGCTATTTTGCTTTGAAGATGACAGACAGACAGATTTGGATTACCACACATTTTAGAGCATCTGTTTTTCTCCTAAAGGCTAAAATGTGGATCACTTGTTTCTGCCACACTTTTATCTTAATTTTTTTTTTTATATCGAATAAAAAAGGTGCCCAAGATTTTTTTCCAGTAAAATTATGTTTGTTTAAAACATTCACAACTATTTTTTTTTTTATATCGAATAAAAAAGGTGCCCAAGATTTTTTTCCAGTAAAATTATGTTTGTTTAAAACATTCACAACTATTTTTTTTT
>NW_015151932.1:64288-67129 GCF_000732505.1 Cyprinodon variegatus | reverse complement strand
AATTACTTTTTCAAAGTAACGTGCCCAACATTGGGTCCGAAGAGGTACCGATGGGAAATCCAAGCCGGGGTCAGGAGACAGATTCAAGGTTGTTAGCAGATAGAATCCAAAGGAGGTCCAAAGACAGGTCAGGCAAACAGATCAGGACAGGGGCAGGCAAACTTACTTGATAGTAATAGAATTGTATTGAATAACGATGTGTCATGTTCTTAAAAGCCCTGGTTGGAGAGAAAGAAAGAGAAATTTACGATAAGAATATGAAAATATTGCATGAGGCCCGATGTCTATATTTACACCTGATATTGCATGGTTGTCTTGGTTAAGGTTGGAATTTTTGTGCCAATCTGCGTTCACCTCCCATCAAAGTAGAATTATCAATTAACCTACTTAAAGTATGAAATTATTACATACTTATCAAAAAATCTTAAGTTGTTTTGATTAAGCGTAATTTCATTTCAATGTGCTTTACCTGAGACATCCATGTTTGTCAAACAGCACTACTGACACCTACTGGTTTGTGAGGTCACAGTGCGATATCGGCTGTTGAGCAAGTCCCAATGCTGTATCTGGTGTTTGTCACAACTCGCTATTATGCATGATGGCGGCGACCAGTGCACTATGCGAAGCAGAAAGTAACGGATTAATTACTTTTTTTTTCTCTGGCCAGAAGTTCAATGGCAAATCCTTCCTCTTCAAGTTGGCAAACCAATGCAAACCCATCCTTGAACGATCATGGATCAGAAAGGTGAAATAAAAATACATTTTTTCACTTTTAGCCGATATATTACAACATCCAACTGCCATGCAAGTGGGCATTGTCAGTTTAACTACAGCACTCGTGAATTTCAATGGTGAAGTCTTCTCGTAATCTTAAATAATTGTTGTTGATTGCAGGTTGTCTATTGGTTCCCGTTGACTTTGCTTGTAGAGCCTGGAGAATGGCGCTAGGCTTACCGCACTGTGACTGGCGGAGGATGTCAGAAGTGAGGTGTTACCATATTTGGGCAAAAACGGCCGTTCCCGGACTCAGTGATCGCAATTAAAAATACTGTTTTTATTTTTTTACTGATCAACCCTAAATTTATTTAATCACCGCAAACGTATTAGTTTTAGGTGTAAATAATGACTCATTGGTGATTCCTTGCTGACCAGACTTTTCCTGTAAGAAAATGAAAGAAAAGATTTAATTTTATGATGTCAACATATGAGAACTAAGTGTGCGTAAAGTAAGCAACTTTCTACATTCTTCCTCTTGAAGAACAGATTATATAAGTTCACAAGTTGGTGAGAAAAGAACAAGAAATCTAAAGTTACGTTACACCAATAAATTTTAGTCAGCAGCTTATTTTTTATGCTTCTAAATAAAACAGCAGTGCCTCAGTTCAATTTTATTCACTGAGTTGTACTACATTTATTTTCAATGTACATGTAGTGATTAGTAAGTGGATGAATGCTGTGTTCTTTAAAGCACATATTTGTGAATTTAGTTGGACTGTCTTTGCCTGTTTGTTATGGCTGAGGAGGCAGATGTTCTCATCGCCCCTCAGGTGCTCCTCTCACTGTTTCCGTCTGGGTCTGTTTTTAGGTCTGGCTAATCGAACCCACTCTCCCCGTTCTGGGGGATCAGGAGGTTTTCGTGTGATACTAGCAACTTTGTCTTTAGGACACAACAAATCTGCCAGTTTGCTTTGACTTGCTTTGTATTGGGACAAACCTGTTTGCACTTGTGTTTTTCCACATCTTTTCAGCTTCTTTTTTAAGTCCAGAATTTTCTTTAGCTTGTCACACTTTAGTTAACTGAGTATATGATTAGCTGTAAATCTTTTAAACCATTTTCAGGAATGAGTGGTAACATTTCAGAGTATAGATGTAAAATGCCAATTTTCAGCCAGAGATTTAATGTGCCTTGTTCTATATAGGGTGGGAAAAAAATCGCATTTAAAATATTTTTCTAGTTGAATGCTAAGACAGTAAAAATGTTTTGTTGCTTTTATTAAGGTCCATTATGATGCAAAATTCACATAATATTTAGAAACAGTCATGTGCCTGTATATGACGTACACAAATAAAAAAAAAAATCCTTTTCCCCTCTCTCACTGTCTTTATCCTCCTCTTAGCTATTGTGTGCTCAAAATACTCAGACTTCCTCTTATGATGTCATCAGGGGAAATAAGCTGTCCAGAGCGGTCTGTAGCAGTCCATTAGTCTAGGAAATGTAGAATTGCTTTGTCGCAAACTGGCCTAACAGTAATCAGATAAGAAATAGGTGAACAGACATGCAGCTATACTCCCAATGTTAGGATTGGAAGTACCTAAAATGAATAGCCTCCAGTATCTGGACTTTGTAATTTACTGCTTGACCACAACCAGCAGAATCTAGTATTAATTGAAAAAGAAAATCAAGAATGAGATTATAATCTAGGATTTGTGTCCAGCTAATATGGAAGGGGAAAAGTCCAGTAGTTTGAAAGTAGCAAATACAAAAAGCATGACTATTCAATGAATCGTCCCCAGAGCCTCCTATACTATAAGAACATCAAGGAAAGCATCACGAAGCAACATCAAAAAACTTCCTGTTCCTAACAAATACAAACAGGGGCACAATATAACGATAAGAACCAACCAATCAGTCTATACAATGTTCTTTTTATTAGAATGTAGAGACTAAGAATTGCATAGCTATCAATAGTATCAATGTAAATACGGACATTTACTCACTCATCCCTTAACCCCACAGTAATATCTGAATGCCTCCCTACTTCCATACTGCATTCCCAGCACTATTCAAGTCTTATCTCTCTTGGAACCAATTATTTTTGGGATATTATCGCATTGGATCTT
>NW_015151932.1:59348-63934 GCF_000732505.1 Cyprinodon variegatus | reverse complement strand
TAGCATTAGATCTTAATTGTTTAAGAGAGTAATGTTTTAGGTTTATCTGCAAAGCAGTGAAAAGACAAACCATAGTAATTAAAGACTGACTACCGTATACACAGGCAGGGTATTTAAATTTGAGGAAGACCGAGAGTAGAACCCTGAGGGACACCATTTTAAAACTGCTTCAAAAATGTAATGGTAGGACACAATCATGTCGTAGCAGACATAGCGATTGGATTACATGGTAATATCAGCTTGTAAAAATATAATTCATTATAATAATTACATCCCACCAGTTTTTGTTATTACATGGAAACTATCCCAACATAAAGGTTTCATGGTAAGGTTTAGAGGACTTACTGTTGACAAATGTAAAAATATCAGATAATAAAGCAGAGACCATTATTTCAAGCATTTATAAACTTGATCAAATTATAACTACTGTGATTATTGGTTATTGCCTTAGATCGTAGGTCTTCAACAAGGGGCCTGTGACCCCTAGGGGGCACATGGCGGTACTGCATGGGCGTTGCAAGAGTTTTGGTTGATTAGACTTTTTTTATATTCCCCCTTGTGATATTTTTCCACTAATGAAAATGTCTTTGAATACATAACTAACATGAATTCAACACACTGCAGTAAACAGATAAATGGAGGCAGAAGATGTCTTTCAGTCATCAATGCACACATTCAGCGACACACAGGAGCTCTTTCAAGCTGGGCGCCATTTCATTCACAACACCTGTCCCATCAACCAGGAATCAGAATCAGATATACTTTAATAATCCCAGGGCAAAATTACTTTAGTTACATTACTGCATATGTAATAGAGTGACTATAGGACCAGTTTGATGTAACACAATTTCATACAATATATATAATTAGGGGGTCCCGGCTCCAATATGCCATCAGTTTGGGAGTCCTTGGCCTGGAAAACATTGAAGACCCCTGCCTTGGATAGTTCTGGTGTGTTTCCTGTTTTATCCCTATTTAGTGCATAAATTATATCTAGTGTATTGTTTATTACTAAACAAATAGTTTTCAGTTGTCAAGTGTATTCTTTTACACTATTTAAAATTATTTATTCCTTGTTAGTGTCAGACAAGACACGTCTGATTCTAATCTATTTCTGAGCTTTAAGGAAAACCCCTGATTTAAGTTTTCATTTTGTTGTGTTTTACTCAGACAGATTAGCTGCAGCCTCTTAAAAGGAGGCACCGAGGTTAGGCTATTGTGAAATAAATAAAACAGCCCCTAGTTTTGCATGGCTGATAAGATACATGTTGCTACTAATTCACATGTTTATTTTCATGAGTTTAGCTTATCTTTAAAACATTAAATGTCTCTGTTTATTAAAGTAACAGTTCTCAGGAGAGCAGAGGTGGTAAAGGAAGCATTAACCTTTAATAAAATAAAACACTATTATGTTGTAAATGTAATTTATGAATAAACGGTTGGCTATCCATTGATGCTTTAGAGTTTTAGGCAAACCAGCAGTGTGCTTGCTCTATTGTATAAGGTTAAGATCCAGGATCATTTGGACAAATTAGCTGTAGGCGAAACGCAGAAAGATCCAAAAGGACCAAAGGATACATCTGGCTGCTATTTAGTTCAAACTTGCACCGGATCATACTCATTTCACTTTGCCCTAGCATCTGAAGGTTCCAATAATTTTCAACATCACCACCTTTATTTAGGATCCATTTCTTCTCAGTCATCTTCCTAGTTTCTTCCCCCTTTCATTTGAGATATTTTTTCCAAAAGCCAGGTCTAGTTCTTTTATACTGTTAAAACTCGTGTCTGTTTGCTCATGTGTAATCGTATAACTGTGTACATTACTACAACTACACAAGCAAACTGCCAGAAACTGAAACTATATATTTGTCAGATACAGTATTTCTACAGTTAAGCTCTAGGTGAGTCATTACTCCGGCACATATTGATCATACTCAAATGAAGCTATGAAACAGATTACCATGGTCTCTTCTTTTACTCTGTTAAATATAAGGTGTCTCCTCTGAGTTTAAATGCTGTAGAAATAAGCCAGACTGTCAGACTCTTTGTTATCGAATGGAAAGGGCAGACAGAGACGCAAACTGTCTGCACCAGACGAGGTATTCCATCAGGATTTTCTCTCCGCGTCTGTATTTGATGTGGGTTACTGGGTGCATTTCGCTGCCAGCAGCTGCTGTGAGCTTTACAGTTGGTTAACTTCTCCCGTCTGACCTGCTTCAGCTGAGGAGAAGGGAGGAGAGAGGCCAACCTGGCAGCGGTACCACAGTGGAAATTCACACCTAGCCTCAGGCTCTAAGAAAAGTAAACGAGTTGTGAAGAATATTGGGTCTGTGGATTCTCTGTTGTACCCGTCAGTACGGCTCATAATTAAAGTTTCTCACTGAAAGTTGCTGTCATATAATCTTTATTCCTCCTACAGTCATAAAGTTTATAATTACTTCGGCCTTTCTATTCCGCTTAAAGGGCCTTGATTCTCATGAGATTTTCCATGTTTTTGAATTGAATGGTTTTCTTGTTTTGAGCTCATGCCACCAAATTAAAGCTGCAGGGAACACCCATTTCTCAGAAGCCGCTTGGATTAGAACAAGACTGTTGTCAAATGTAGGGCTTTGCATTAGTAAAGTATTGCAAACAACATGTGAATATGTCTGAATAAATTAGTGAAATGCACACTAATAAATGTTATCAAGCTAATCATTAGGATTCATGACTCAGTTAGAGCTACGGTATTAAGTTTGATTTCAGGCAATAAAGGGGATGCAAAGATCATCCTGTCTGTAATGCTTTGACCCGACTTTACCTATGTAAACAAATACAAACTTTTCTTTGAGAAGCATAATATATAGGAAGATATAATAACGGAAATCAGACACAACTTTCTAATTTTTTTGCTGAAAGTGTTTATAAATAATTAAAAAGAAGCAAAAAGAGCAGAACTATACTTTTATAGAGTGTTTTATTACAGTGGGCCTAGTATTTATTAAAAAAAATTAGTATTGTATTGTATTGTATTCACTGAGATTGTGGACCTTAACTCTAAAAGAAATTAAAAGCTCAGTAATATAAATCATTACTGTACTCAGCCTTCCTGTTATCTGCTGAAAGTTGTAGTCTCTTTCTTTTTCTCATAGGCAGAATAAAAATCTGTTTAAAAAAATACGGTTTCCTTTAGAAAAGCTTATTTATTATCCATGCTTCCCCCCAATTTAAACCCTTGCTGATGATGAAACCAGTTGAATTTGAGTCTCCTTCTCTCAGCAACTGCATCTACTCTGAAGAAGGTTGATGTTCCTGTGCTAAATGGAAGACCATCAGTTAGAAAGAAATCATTAATCTTGCAATTTCTTTTAATCAGTTTAATTGAGGTCCATCATTAATCTTGTAACCAGAAGCCACTCTGTATATAATGTCAAAGAAATGTTGCAAACTGAGTGTGTCCCCTCTGATCTCTTTGCTTAACAGCTTGTCCGCCTGGTACTTACAAACCAGAGGGAACACCTGGAGGACTCACCACCTGCCTGACATGTCCTGATGCACATCACACCTCCCAGCCTGGCAGCACCAACCTCGAGGATTGTGTCTGCAAGCCGGGCTATCAGCCAATAGGCACAACCTGTCAGGGTAAGACAAAACTGCTCTCTTAAAGTAAAGTGTTTGATATACACAGCATTCACGTTGCAACGACACCCTCCAGCAACACTTAATGTGTGGTTACTGTAAATATTTTGACTCAGGAAAAATATTTCTTTTTTAGCTTTTGGCTGCAAATGTGAAATACTGCTACTAAAAGTTGCAGTAATGTTAAACACAACGACAAAACTTCATTACTTTTTTCTCCTCATGGTACCTCCGTTGCAAACAAGATTTACAGTTATGCAAAATAATTGCTTATTTTATTGTATATAACTTTTAAATGCTACAGAAAGCAGTTCTTTTTTTTAAGAAACCCATCGCTGTGTGCACTCTAAATGGAAGGATACGAAGAAGGTTGCCTGATGCCACCTTCACATTGGTCAGCAAAAAAAATAAATGGTGTCTGGAAAGTTAAAAAACATATTGTGCTGCCTAACAGGATTGAAAGGACATTAGTTTGCAATTTTTTTGTTAATTTAGACCAAATGACTGTGATGACATTGCGGTCAGTTAAATTATTGTGGCCCTTCAGATTTCTCGACCACGTTGAACACTGCGTCACTGTGCTGGCTTTTACAAAAACATTTTCTCCAAATGTTTGAAAGGAATAATCCATGCAAAGACTTCAAAAGGTGGGACAGATACACATGTCTCCAAATTGCACATATGGCCTGAATGTGGAGATAGGACAATTTTTATGCTTTGATTTGATTTTAAAGTTTATTTATAATGTTTTAAAAAAGAGGACTTTTTAAGCAATGAGGAAATGGACAAATGATGTAATGAAAAAGAAACGACGATAGTCATTATAAAGTACATCTATCTATCTATATACATATATATATATAGATATATATATATAGATAGATAGATATATATATATAGATATAGTGTAGACAGACAGACAGACAGACAGACAGACAGACAGACAGACAGACAGACAGACAGACAGA
>NW_015151932.1:40076-59307 GCF_000732505.1 Cyprinodon variegatus | reverse complement strand
TAGATAGATAGATAGATAGATAGATAGATAGATAGATAGATAGATAGATAGATAGATAGATAGAAACAGCAGAAAAAGGTTAAAACAAGTACAAATACTGTACAGTTACAGAAAATGTATAAAATAGAATTTTTTATAGAAATAGTAGCAACAGCACAGATGTGCAAATTGTGCAAGTATAACTAATATATTAAAGCATAAGAACATTGATATAGAAGCTTGAATAGAAAGGCTTCCCACTCATCATACCATATCTTTGAAACTGCATCCTTAATATTTATCAATGGAAGAATGAGCTCGAGACTTTCTGCTTGATTTTTCTTCTAAAATCGAGGTCTATTTATCAGCAGTTTCAGACACTCCACTTTGTTTTCCCTTCCTCCCTCAAGGTAAATAAGATGTAATGACTTGGAGTCATTTGTAAAGTGTTTTTATATTTCTTGAAGCAAACTCTCTTTAATCAAATGTGGATTATTTAAATTTTATTAAGCACACACTTTTTCATTATGTTGTGTCATCCCCATTAGGCTGATGTTTTAACTCTGCTCTCCCTCTTTCTTTTAGTGGTATACTGCCCGGCACTGAGTCCTCCAGAAAATGGCTTCTTTGTCCAGAATGTTTGTAACAACCACTTTGAGGCAGCCTGTGGAGTTCGCTGTCAGCCTGGTTTCGAGCTCCATGGAACTGGCATCAGACTGTGTCAGGCTGACGGCACCTGGTCAGGATCACCTGCTAGCTGCAGAGGTAAGGGGCAGATCTTTGGTGTCTTTTTTTTTTTTTTTTCACAGCACTAGTGGCTCATTTTTTCAACAGTAGGCTGACAGGAAAGGGGGTATGAGAGAAGGGGAGAGACATCCGGCAAAGGACCACAGGTTGTACTCGAACCGAGTACCGGACTAGGGCCTCGTACATGGGTCATGCGCACTAATCACTGTGCTACCTGCACGCTCATTGGTGCCATTTTTAAAAGGAAAGCCTTCACATTTAGCCCTTGTAGGAACCATCATTCTATCTGAAAGGTTATTCAATGGACCATAGTGCTATTCAGGAAGTGGAAAAGTTGATGCAGCCTCTTTGATTAAATCTGGTTTATTTACATCGCACCAGAAAAGGTTTCTTTCTAAGGAAACCCAGAAGACTGCATCACTGACTTGCAGTGTTTTCAGTATTTTAAGCTTCTGCTTTAGGCAATAAAAAGTTGTGTATTTTAGCCTTAAAATTATCAATACATCCAGCAGATTTAAAGTAGACATTGAACATGAAAGACATGTTTTCTCTGACTTTCAGTAAAAATAAAGTTTCTGGAGCAGCCAAGACAGGGTTTTGTGCTGACTCTGCTAGAGAATCTATGTAGAGAGCTAAAGATTAGGGTGATGGCAAGGTGGCCTTCCAGTCTCAACGACTTGGAGCTTGTTACCAAAGATCAATGTTGAATAAAAAAGGGAACTATAAATTGTATTTAAAAACTGTAATGTCAGAGATGACTGTTCTGTTTATTTTAAATAAGGGTAGAAGGGTGGGAATAGTTTACAAAATGCCTTTTTTTTTTTTTTTGTTAAAATGCAAATACCAAAGCATACTTTCTAATGTGAATGATGTTATGGTTGGATGGAAATATTTGTAAATCTTGATCTGTCAGAATTATTATATCATTTTGGGGATAGTAGAACATTTCATCTAAAAGCTTCAAAGTAACTGACAAAATGATAAAGAAAGGAGATTTATTAAAGCGTCACAAAATGTTTCTGGCAACAGTTCTGCCAACTGGCTGAATTATGTGCAACCTGATTGGACTCATGGTATGTTTTTCTTTTAGTCTGGTTATTGATGATTTGACTGTGCTTTGTTGTTTAAAGTTAGCTTAATTTTATTAAAGTGTAAAGAACTTTCCTGGCTCAATTCTAGCCAATAAAATGTTTGTTTTTTCTTGTAAAGGTTTAATAGTTTGTTTGGTTGTTTTGGGTGTTTAAACCTAAAAACAGAACTCTAGTTTTGTTCTTTTACATCAGGATAAAGTAATTATATTGTATATATTTATTTAATTGCACATGTTCTCTCTTTTTGAAAGCTAAGACAAGTTCCCTTTGTAGTAGTGTTGGAAGATATAGCTCTTTGATTTTCAAACACTGCTTACCAGCAGAGGTGTCAAAAGTATTAATATTATTACCCAAGTAGAAGTATAAATCCTACTGTTTAAAAACACTTTTGTAGAAATAGTTTCAACTTAAGCTTTTTTTTTTCTCAAGTAAAAGTGTAAAAGTACTATTTTTAAAACTACCTAAAGTAAAAAGTTATAGTAACGCAGGAGAAAAATGTCAAGGACAGATGCTTTGAACTATTAAACTTATTAAAGGACCATTTTTCTTCATTTCTGGATGATAACTTTGTTATAGTTAATTTTCTTAGTTTTATAACTAATGGTCACAGTGTAAAATTTTATTTTGCATCATATTGACATAAAACTATTTTGGTACTGTATGTAGTGAACAAGAAGTTGGTGCAGTCCCGAGTCCAACGAGTCTGGATGTTGTTTTTTTTTTTACACCAACAGACAATAACGGATATGATCTTAAAAGAAATTAAAAAGATTTTCTTTTTTTTTGTTTTTTTTAAGGAGTATAAAGTAGAGATAATTGCAAAATAATGTAAGGAGTAGAAGTAAAATAAAATCAACCTGCTATCAGACATGCTATCCCTTTGGCTAAACAGCGGTTTAGCTTTTGCACAGATGCTCCATTTTTCTCCCGCTGTTCAATGACATACATATTAGGTTTATTGCTAACTTTAAGAAACCCTTAGGTGTGAATCCCATGTGTGTCAGTGTGAGTCCTTAACAGCTCCTAGAAGTTAAGCAAATATAGATAATGGATGAATGAGAGAAGCCTGCAATGATCACCAGTTCAGTAGTTTTGTCTCACAGACCTCAGTTGACATTATTGCAGGGTTCTCCAACTCCAGCTTCTAGATGCATCTGTGCTCCAACTCTATCATTAGCAGGCTTTTTCCACACTTAATGGAAGGGGTAATTTAACCATCTGATTTGAGCCTTTTCAGAGAAGGGATGCAGGACAGTGGCAGGAGAGTGGTGCCAATTGGAGACTCTTCCCTTAATGCATATCCTGTGTAGTTGTCTAAATATGTTAAAGCATTGCAGTATTTTCTATGCATGCAGCTCTGACTTTAATACTCCTATTTTATTAGACATTGGGATGTTTTAACATTTCCTGGGGATCCCACCTTTTCCTCTGCCAGATGGCGGGAGGAAGAGAAGTAGGGAGGATTCAATTAAACAGAGACAGAGTTCACGGTGGAGTGAGCAAAAGTAAAAGTTCAAACAAGCAGGAGCAAAGCAGGGGAGTTTCAGTAAGCTGAAGGGGGAAAAAGTGGGGAGCTCCAAAGGTCAAGAGATTAATGAGGAAAATGCACGTTTTAGCAGAAAGGCAGCAGCAGGGTGACTCATACAAATACCGAGACACTGAATATGTAAGGGTGTGTGGGGAAGATTTATAGTATGTGGCTTTGCGCATATATTTTCTAAGTGTGTGTGCATATGTCTGCTTGTATGCGTCCGTCTCCTATTTGCCACATACTGTAGGACCTCCATGCTAGTTAGGCCCTGAGGGTGAGAGGGGTCTCATCTGATCTGCCTTTTTGTCTATGGGTGGCGATGAGGAATAGCCCACCGCACACCCTGTAGCAGACCTCAGCGTAACTCAGAGCAGACACACACACTAGGCGTTTTTCCCCTTTATTTTATGGGGACTTTCACAGTGTTGGTTAAAAGACAGGCTGCAAGTTATAACCCAAAAGGATTCATTGACGTATTCCACTCCCCTTGTGAGTTATGAGTTACAGCATCTGGGTTTATCTGTTACATTTCACTTTCATTGGTGGCAAATTAAGCTCTGTTTAAGGAATAAACTTAGGTTGCCTTGGAGAAGCTTACATGTGGGTTTTATCATGAGATTTTATCAGTGAGTTGTGAAAGATAACAGTATATTTCCTGTGCTCGTCATTATATTACAGAGTGAAGGTTTCCTGCCTTCAGTAATAAATAAATAATGGTTGAACAATAAATCCGGTTAAATAAAGCAGCTTTTGTTTCACTTTTCCTGGTTTGGATCCTCATGTTTATTTTCTTCTGACTCTTTTAGTGCGCTCCTGCCCGCCCCTCACCCGGCCCCAGCATGGCTCCCTGCGGTGCAGTGACGGCGGGGTGTCCTACAGGACACAGTGTGAGGTCAGCTGTGAACGAAGCTACAGATTAGAGGGAGACTCCACACTCACCTGCCAGGCCAACTCCCAGTGGAGTGGACCTCTACCTCGGTGTGTGGGTAAGCCTTCACCTTACTATTCACTATCACCTCTCAGAAATAAATCAGCTCTTATGGCGTCGAATTGTACATTATTAACACCTTTAACATATATATCTTATGATGTGAGCAATATTATCCTCTTCGAAAAAGGTTAAATGTGAATTTATAGAGATATAAAATGTAGAACTTTAGTGAAACTTTACTCTATTGGGGTAGAGCTTTTCATTTTACGCATTTAGTCCTGAATAAAAGAACTAAAATCAGCATTGTTAGCTTTGTCAGTCAAAAGGAGGCTATAACCTCTAAAAGGTCCAATCCAAAACTAAAGTATCACTGACATCCATGCAGAGGTGTAAATGTACTAAAATGTGTCGAGAACAGTTTCCCTCAGGGGCAAACTGTGAAGGTGGTCTGGGACGTTTTTTTTTATCAGCGTAGCAGTCTGAACGGGATCCATACTGAGACCCACTAAAAGACCACCCACTGACGTGATGTCACTCCTCTCTAACAGAACAGCTATTACCTGGATGGCTCCCAGTACAAAGAACAGACAAAAAAAAAAAAAAAATAGTTTGTTAAAGTTGCTAGGAGACTGCTAGGAAACTAGGAAACTTGATGTTGGAATTCTCTCCATCAATAAAATATTCAGGAACACAGGATCATATCGACCAGTCGATTCCTTGTTTGATGCAATATTTTCTCTGTAGCTTGATATTTATTTCCGTAGGGGGCTGTTTTGGTTATTTTATTTCATTTTTAAATACATTCATGCAGAGCAGAAAATCCCCCTGTAGTGTAAAAAATGTTGAACATGCAAGGATTCCTGTTTATAGAAAGTAAAGAGCTGTTACCATCAGATATTTAGATGCTTTACTGACATTAAGCTCTAAAATGTCCAATTTTATTTATGTATTTTTCATGTATGAATTACTACTTTTTTTTTTTAGTTACCCAAATTAGTTGATAAGGAGTTTTGTTTCCAAAATAACTCCACAAAAGTAGAACTCAGGTGTCGTTAGTGGTTAAAGGTATAGTGGAGGATGTTCTTTTTCTGGGTGGATCATCAAAATAAGTGGTCCTCTTAATTGTCAATCATTCTGGTAGTATATGTACATAAGGCCATCCAAAATGCTCGTCCCTATTTTCACTTACTGGTGGTCAGTCTGACATAGTGGAAAAAATGCAAATCTTCTTTTGGAAAGTAAGCTTGTATGAGCGATGCAAACAGCAACTTTTAAACAGGGCATGCACGAGGAGAAAATGGGCTCTCGCACGCATTTGATAGGTGTTCCTTCACGTGAGCGGGTACAGGGCTGTGCATGTGCATTTTTGCGTGTGAGAGGGCTAATCTTTTCAAGAATTTGTGAAAATCCTCCACTATACCTTTAATAGTTGGGTTATAATATAGTGCAGTTGTCTGCAGGATGATTTTAGAGCAAGCTGTGAAGAGTCTTCTTCAGGTTGTCTAATTATATTTCTGTCAACAAGGATCCTTACAATGCCAGGTTTGTACAGGGCCAAAGAAAAGATGCACTCTGCTTGAAGGGTAGTAAAGGTCTGTATATTGGGTTTTTTTTTCTAGCATTAATTTAATATGAATTTACTCTAAATTACCTCCCACTCCCCTTCTTTTTCTTTACACTTTAGTAAATGTTAGGTTTTAGATTGAAAGTTACACAAAAAACAGAACAATTATCTATATATCTCTGGAAAAAATCTGAAACCTTTGGGGTTGTAGCATTTTCTGTACATAGGCAATTAAAACTGGGTGTACCCATCCTAGGTTTGACCCCCACCTCAGTATCTTAGCTCCATCTGTCCCCCTCTACTTTTATGTCCCTATATTTCTTACATGTGAGTGAAGGCCAGTAGTTTAAGCCAAAAGGTTTTTCTCTGATTTTACAATAGAACATTATTCTAATCTATTTTAAAGTAATATTGATCACTTATTTATTAAGTTATTTGCTGTCGTACACTTTTGGCCCATTGTTGTTGTAACCTGACATATAAACATAAGCTCATTAAGCTTTTATTTTTCCACAGCTCAGTGAAACTTGCCTGCCTCACAAAGCTCAAAGAGAATATATCAGACGAATGAGCCTGAAATAACATATGATCTGTATGTTTCTGCCGTAATCATGTGGTTTTACACACATATGTAAACACACGTGTACGGTGGCTAAACACATAGTGTATATTTGGACCCCTATTTGCTGGAAGATACATCTGCTCTCTCCCACCAACCTCATGCGTATTTGAAATTGCACACACACTCTGAAACTGATAGTTAAGTTAAAATAGTTGCACACACTCGTACCCACCACAAGGAACACAGGGGTCAGGCACAAGAACACACAAAAAAAGGGACAGTGTGAGAGTTTTTAGCCGCAAACCACCATAGTCACCGCTCAGGCTCACACTGACGCACTGCCAGCCAACCAGCTCGGTGAGCTATTTAAAAAAAAACACCCAAGCCAACTGCATCCGCTTATCAATACGTTCCATCTCTGCTGCTTTGTACTGACTGAGATGGAGCTTGTTTATTCGATCATCCAGCCCAACAAACTGTCATCACTTTTTTAACACAGCCGAGGAGCCTCTGTGGGCTCCTGATGCAGCTGGCTGGATTGTTTTACTGTTTGTTTGCGCAGTGGTGAAAGAGAAACTACTCATCTGGCACTGGAGGAAAATGAGTTATTTTAGTCTGTTCGAATTTGAACTTTCTGAATTTACCATAGAGAGAGTCAAGTACAGAAGAGAAAGTTGACCCAGTTATCATATAAAAGCCACAGAGACCTGAGCTATTGTCACAGAGGTCTAGGAAAATAACAGACATTCCTCTCCTTAAGAAACCCTGAGGAGTTTTCTTGAGGATCCCAAGGTTTTCTTCTGTGCAAAAGAGATCTGATCAGACAAAGCCATATAACCACTGACAGATGAAGTGAAAAGCAGCGATAATCTCTGCTCCATATTATCATCTAGTGGGTGGGAAGCATTTAGCAACATTTCAACCTTTAAGTTAGTGATTCCCAGCTGGGGGTACGCGTACCCCTAGTGGTTAGCAAATGCATTGCAAGAGGTAAATGACAATATTTTATTTCTTAGGTAGTTAAATGCTTTGTGAGGACCAAATTGGAAAATTAAACAAGCTTTTATCAAGTTTCTCTTATATGTTTAACTTCACCAAAACGAGGCAGAGGAACAGAGTGCATGTAGAGAAAAGTCTGGGATCAGCTGTTTTTCACATTGAGCTATTGGAGCTGATCAAAGCAGCTCAGGTGTCTTTATATAAACAAACTAAAACTAATTAAGTCACTCTGACTATAATTTTTGTTCTGCAGTTTGTTCCCAATTCATCAAGTTTAAATGTGATTATAAAGGAATTACTCAGAGGAGCTTCAGTTTTATAAATACAGGCCATTCTCTGACACGCTTTATCCCTAGCGGGGTCACGAGGGGTGCTAGTGCCTATCTCCAGCTGTCTATGGGCAAGAGGCGGGGTACACCCATCGCAGGGACAGACAACCATTCATGCACACACTCACACCTAAGAAGAATTTAGAGAAGCCAATTAGCCAACAGTCATGTTTTTGGACTGTGGGAGGAAGCCAGAGTACCCGGAGAGAACCCACACATGCTCAGGGAGAACATGCAAACTTCATACAGAAAGACCTGGCCAGGATTTGAACCCAGAACCTTCTTCCTGCAAGGCAGCAGTGCTACCCACTGCCCCAGTGGGCAGCCCTAAATACAGGCCTAATATATGATTTTATTTTGTTTTATCTGAGATGGTAAGCGTAATATGCCTTATAATTAAATGCTCAGGTTAAAAAATTTAGTAGCACTTTTACTTTTATAATCAGTTATTTTACATTCTACTTTTAGACGATCACCAATACTTTTGACTGAGAGGGGTTCACATGGTATCAAAAAATTTATTAGAAGCAGGGAAATAGCCAGCTTTGTAGAAAGTTTGACATGAGCCAAACTGAGCTGCCTAAATGACTCTTATGGGATGTTCAGGGTCTGCAGAGGTTAGTATCAATGAAGAGTTTTCGAAAGAAATGTTGGCAGGGAAGGATTGCCCAAATTCAAATTTGGCTCTGATGGCTAAAACCATTAATGCCTGCTCTGATAGAAATGTTTCAAATTACATAGTGTAGTCCTTTTGTGCAATGGGCTTCACAGGTAGAGAAATGTCAGGGTGACAATTCTGATCTCTGTTCACGGCTAAAAAGGAACCAACGAGGGCCATTCTAGTCAGAACTGGACCACAGAGCAAGTGATTGATGGTTGCACATGATATAAGCACTACTCCAGTAGGGTAATCCATTGGTTGTCCAGCATCTCCATGCCTCATATCTGGAAACTCAGGAAACATTGAGATCCTCCAAATATTTTTATTGCAATATTGCTGAAGAAGATTCTCAGTCATCCAGGTCATAGTCATTCCAAAAAAAGAAAATTAAAAAGGTTTAACAAGATTTTGATGGGCTACTGTATTAAACCTCAAACTCAACACTATTCCTGACATTTTGAATTGAAAAAGCTTCCTGGATGGGAAGTGAAACGTATTCAAACTTGGAAACAGAGTCCACTGGATTATTTTTAATTCTCTTTTTTGGTATTGCAATATTGTTGCCTTATGTATTGCCCTCTGAAGTAACACTGGTACCGATAAAGTTGTTTTTCATGCATAAAATCTTTCATTCAACCAAAGCTCTGTCATGCATTGGAATAATGTGTCTTTTTCCTATTTTACCTTCCCAGAGGTTCGATGCCCCCCCATCCTGAATCCAAAGAACGACATCTTGTTGTCGCCCCCTGCCTGCAGGAGAAAAGCTGTGTCACCAGGCTTCATTTGTCATCTCACCTGTCGCCAAGGTTACAGTCTCCAGGGAAACAGGAAGGCGGCATGCTTGAGCTCTGGGAACTGGACCTCTAATATGTTTAAAGCTGTCTGTAAAGGTAAGGAAATTGTTTGTTTTATTTTACTCCAGCTTATATAAGGCGGTGTTCATCCTGGTAGTGTTTGCTTACTCCTTTATAAGGCTGAAAATGGATTTTCTGCACCTTGCACGATCAGCATGTTGCAAGGATTGTTGAGTGATTTTGTTATCTGCTGGCAGTGCTTACTTAGGCACCCTTTAACCCGCCAACCTCTGAGGCCTTAACTTGCACTCCAATGAAAACCAACATTAATTTTGTATCTTGGGAGCTAATCATGTTTTATCCCTATTGGTATCTATGCATTTTTTTCCCACACTTAAACTTGGACTTTTCCTCTTTCTTTTCACACCTCTGCTTACTTCCTTGTTTACTCACTAAGCATATGCACTGTAGAGGCAAGTATGCAATTTTTGTCTTGTCTCAAAGGGCAGGGTGCATGTGTTAGAGGTATGTATGGGCATGTGTGGGTGGAGCTGTAAGTGGGTGTTGGCATGTGTCTAGAGCTGAATGATTGTCTAATGAATATCACCTGGATCTGCTCAGGGGCTGTTTGTTTGTTCGATACATAGACAGGCTAAGGCAGGGTGCCAATATTTCTGTTGATCGCAAGTTTAAAGCTAGTTAAGTCTGCAAGTCTATCTATTGTGCAATGCTTCACAGAAAAAAGTTACAATAAACATCGATAACTGCAGCAACGTTTTAGGTTTCCTCCTCGGATTCAGCACGTCAAACAGATCCCTGCTCTCTTCTCCATGACTAATTTTTGGATTATTGTCACTTACATGCACAATATTCTACCTACAGTCATGTGATTTTGTTACGTTATAAAAATCTAAATTCTTACATTTTCTAATAATTAGTACAAGAAAATAGTGTAAAGCAAAGACATAACCAGTAATAATAATTGTAAGAGTCATATTAACAAAGTAGCCCCCCTTAAAAATGGTAAACTGTTGACTAGGTTGGTAGCAGATCACCCAGAGTCCCATAATGTCTTGTTTTTCTCATTTTTTTTTTTTTTGAACATCCAGGGGAAAATGACTACATGACTGGAGATTTTAGAGTCTGTCTAATTAAAGTGTTTCTGGTTGGTTCATATGTGTCATCAAAGTGTGTAAGGTTTTAGACACTTTATCTAGAATTTATTTGAAATATATTGAACAACAAAAATGTTTTAAAAAAGGCTCAGATTCCTGTCAGTCAAAAGTGCAGAAGGCAAGTAGTTTAATCCATCAATTAGTGATAAGTTTGAGCCTAACCTTAAAACTTACCAGAGGGGGTGGTGTGCTAAAGATGAATCAACATCCAGGCCATCACCAGATCAACCGTATAGCAGAGCAAGGCTTCCACAGTTAGGAAAAAACCTAAACAAATACGACTGCACGACTCACACAGGAAATCAATGGGGGATCATTTCCTCAGGCCTCGCTTTGGGTCTCATCTGGGAAAAAGCAAGACTTTACAACTGAGGAAATCTCCTATTATGGAGTCAGAGGAGAAGGTTATTGGCTTTGCATAAAGCCCTAAAGAGAAAATAAACCTCCCCGACACTTTCCGAAATAGTTATCGAGCAAGAAACAAAAGAAATAAACAGAATAAGCTGAAAAAGTAGAGGCTGTAAATGAAAATCAAGAGGGCATTTGGACAGTGTTCATTTTCCGTTCCTGTTTTCTTCATTTCTCCCTGCTTTGTAAGCTACATCGACTCCTTTTATAAGCAACCCTCAATGTCTTAAACTCAAACTATACCGTGTTCAAGCTGTCATGTCACCCCTCTTGGCTCCAAACGACTCTCTGGAGTTTATTATAATGCACTGTAGCGCTTCACATGCCTTGCAGGTGAAACAGGTGCTGCAGAACATTTTTTTTTTATTTCCCCCCTAGATGTCCTCAATCCACTTCTACCACTTGGCTTACGGGGGAACAGCTGTTATTAAACAGAAAAAGAAGTGCCATAAAATGAAAACAAATGGAAAGGTAATTCTAACAGGGAATTGAAAAACAGGGATGAGTCATTCCAAGGTGTTTTGGAAAGTTTGGCAGGACTTTTTATTATTATTTTTTTTTTTTTCATCCTTTTAGCCTCAAGTATAAAATCAAACATAAAAAACTAAATTCTTCTGAAGACTAATGAGGGGGCTGTAAAGTTTACCTTATCATGAGGAGCTGCAGAAGGCAAGAATTTCTAGGAACTTTCTGGGTTTTTATGCTTTTTCTTTTTCTATCCAGATGATGATATCTGAAAGATGCTTCCCTTGTTGTCAAGATAAGTAAAACAGATTGGATCTGAGTGCGTTGGTCTAAGGCATATATAAATGCTGAAGTGAATGGATCATCAGGTCCAGATGAAAACAGTTCTCTTACATAACCCCAGAGGCATGGCCCCTTTCAGATGGGAGATTGAACTCTTTGAAGCTTAACTGCTTACTGGAGGCATGAACTTAATTGTACTGAGCTTGTTTCTCATTACTTTGAGCGTAGGCTGAAGGTTAAAACATATCATTTATATTTACGCTATAAAGAAGAATACAAGACTTTTTATGCTGGAGGTTCTATGGCTGGTAGGTGTAACTAGATTTTGATAGCTTCGTGCTCATATTCACCTTTCCTTAGACAGGTTTCTGTGAACGAACTAAACAATCCTGAAGTTTGCATCTCCTTAAGCATGAGCTTTCCTTTGAAACTTTATCAAACTACAACTTTTTCAGCAAAAGACAACCTTATCACCCAAGTAAAACATCACTGTGTTATGCTTATCCTGAAATCTCTAAGAATGATGCTTTTGACCTTTAAACATGTTCAGTTCAACATCAGTAACCTAATATTTTTCATGTGCATGAAGGATTTTCAGTCTCCGGTGATTCACTGGTCTGCAAGGGTTTAAGACAGTGGATTTCGAAACCCTCGATGATTTAGGACCCTGCTTATTATTTTGACGATAGGTCTTGTTGAAATGATGGTTCTTCTCTTTATCTTTTATTGGATAATGATCAATAATGAATGTATGATGTGTTGGACTTCAAGAGATAAGAGGTTAATGACTTCATGTAGCGACTCCCTCTGTGAATTAGAGAGCAGAGTAAGATTACTGGGATGTAATTGGTGTAATTGGATAAAAGTCATGTAACATCTGGCTTTAATGTCAAGCCAGATTTAATCTGATGAAATGTCTTATCTGTTTTTTTTCTCTGTTCTTTGTGTCCACAGATACAGAGGTGCCACAGCTCCAATGTCCTGCAGATATTGTTGCAGAGACGGACGAACGGCGTGGCACCGCTAACGTCAGCTGGAACGTTCCAACAGCTGCCGACAACTCTCAAGAAGAGGTTACAGACTGAAAGATATTATCTATAAGACAAGAAAAAGCTATTTTAAAACTTGTTAATTCTTATTTTCCTGTCCCTTCCATCTGCAGGTGATGGTGCAGGTGAAACCGGTGTACAACCCGCCTCAACTATTGCCCATTGGCAGGGAAACCATCACCTACATTGCAACCGACCGCTCTGGGAACCAGGCCAACTGCTCTTTTACAGTCTCTGTGATTGGTGAGCTTTTTGTGTGGCCTCTGTGGTAACTTTACTGGGGTATTTAACTGCAAGGAGGGGGTGGGATATAAGCAAGACATCCACAATTTGTGGAAAAATAAAATCTTTTATGCAGTTAAATTAGTCTTCTTCTTGCTCTTGTGTTTCTGAAAATCTACAATAAATGTTTTCTTTTTGGTTTAGTTAGTTTATGGAATCACTGGTTTTTAAGGTCATAAATCAGAATTGCAGCTTTTCCTTTCCACTCTAACTCAAGACACTTAAACATGTTTTTTTTTGTATTATTCTTAGGTTAAAAATGGGGTTTCATTGAGATGTTCCCTAGTTATCTGGTCTAACAGGTGCCAGAGCTCGTTTCTGTAGGGAATGAAAAACGAGGGCGTCTCATGTCAGCCCCAGTCAGTAATCACTGCAGTCGGGGGGAGAAACCTCAAGCATGGTAGCCATGAACATTTCCATGTGTTGTTATGGCTGTGGAACGCTGTGGGTTTTTATTAGAGACATGTGTTCCACCGGTGCCCTCTGACTTAAAAAAGTCAGACCACTGTGCAGCGTTCTGTTATCAATACTGTAAATCTGCTTCACTTTGTCACATTTTTAGGAAACTCATCAAAATAAACCAAATGTTTTTTTTGTTTCTGTGATGATTGTGGGTTCAGATAAAAATATGTTCCATTTGTATTTTCAGATACGGAACCTCCATTCATTGACAGGTGTAGGTCCCCCCCAGCAGTCCAGGCTACAAACACAGAGGCAGCTGTGGTGTGGGAGTTACCAGAGTTTTCAGATAACTCAGGTATGTCCGCTCATCTGCTTTTTGTATGCTTTACTCTGTTCTACCCTCCTCCGCTGACCGTCTCCACTGATTAGGGTCAAACAAGATTTTTCCCAGTGACTAATTGGAAAATTGGAATGAGGTGGGGGCTTTCTGTCTGGGAATAAAGGATGGAGAAAGTGGACATTGGTGTCTGGAATAAAGGATGGAGAAAGTGGACATTGGTGTCTGTGTTCAAGAGAAAGACAGAAAGAATAAAACTGATGAAGTGGTTATTGTGCCTGCTAATGTCATTAATGTTAGAACAGACGGAGACGGCGGAGAGAAGCAGGTGTTATTGCAATGAAAAAGGTTATTTGGTGGGAATGTGTCCTCATTCCATCCATTTTTCACATTTCATTTGTATAATTATGGAAACACACCCAATCCTTTTTGTATTTTTAGCCTAACTTAATCTTTATTTGACATTGCTGTTTGCATTATTCCATTTCTGTTGCAAGGTAAGATGGTGAAAAGCCTCTGACAAAGTTTAAACTTTAACAAGGTTTTGGACTGTGGGAGGAAGGTGGTGTACAAGTCAATTTTATTGCATTTGGATTGATATCAATGAGGATATGTTAAAAAAATGCAAATTAAAAAGTTTTAGAAGATCATTGACATGTTGAAAAGAAAAGGAAATGCCCCTTTTTGTCACAACAAAAGCTAAAAAATAAGATTTAAATTTTCAAAGCCATGGATGATAAAGAATAATGATGCCCTCCTGCAGGTATTGATTTATGAGGACTATCAGAATCAGAAATACTTTAATAATCCCAGAGGGAAATTACTTTTGTTACACGCTCCAGTTACAGTTTTATGTAATATATACCCACATCCAACTACACAATATAATAAAGATTAAAAAAATAAGAAGAAGAATTAAAAAGAGATAAAATATATACACATATAGCAGCTCTTCTGTATATATATATATATATATATGTATGTACATCTATGCATATGTAAAAACTAAATCCAAATAAAGTGAATATCCAACTAAAGTGATAAATCCAAGTAAAGTGATACTTGGATTTATCACTTTAGTTCAATATTCACTTTATTTGGATCCTTTAGGATCCAACCATTGTCCTCATCACTTATCCCTAGAGGATCATGGTTAGTGGCTGTTGCTTGTCTCTAGCAGTCACGAAAAGCAGTGTAACCCCCAGACAGCTCCCCAGTCACTATAAAATAACTATAACAGCCCTACTATCCAACATGCACACAGTTTAAGACTCATCTGCTCAGTGAGATGCTACGTGCAATTTCTTTCTCTCTCTGCTAAATTCAGGTACATGATGAAGCAAAAACATAAACAGGGGTCAATCAGTA
This sequence comes from Cyprinodon variegatus, assembly GCF_000732505.1. Classification (NCBI taxonomy): domain Eukaryota; kingdom Metazoa; phylum Chordata; class Actinopteri; order Cyprinodontiformes; family Cyprinodontidae; genus Cyprinodon; species Cyprinodon variegatus. Next base: position 44,351 of record NW_015151932.1, on the reverse strand, counting down.
TATTGCCATTTATGGTGGCTGTAGCAGTTAGAGTAGCCATTCAACATTTCCCCACTTTCCTTGATAGGTCCTTGGCTGGTCCTCTACAATTCCTTTTTAAACATCAATCTTTGTGCTAAAATATTCTTTATGTCATAATTTGTGGACATTAAGATCTAAAGAGAAGCACCTTCTCCTGGTCAGACCCTGTAATTCAGTGAAAGGGTGGAGTCAGAGTAAAAAAAATATACACGCCCAGGAGAAGGCCAGTGGCTGGAAATTGAAGGAGATTTTTCTGGGAGCTGCAGGGAAGTTGGCTGCCATTCGGCTGGAGTTTGACTGGGAAGGGCCGGTTTGAATGGCTTCTACTGCAGATGTGAGAAGCTAAAGGAGTTCTCACAGTTTGTAGATTTCTATGCTACATTTCAAACATCAAGTGCCGATTTTCAAAGGGGATTTAGTTAATGAATCGTATCTAAACAGCATTCAGAAAGTTGTTAAAGTGGCATATTTGCACAATTATTGGAGAGGTGAGAAGGACAGATGTGAAAATTTTATTAAATTAAGTCAAATTTGGTCATGTTCAAGTGACATTTATTGTTGTTTTTTATTAATAGATATAATCGTGTAATGCTTATAATATTTTATGATTTTTATTAGTAGAAAGCTGTGTAATTAAATTGTTACAGGGAGAGATAAACAGTTGCCGGAGTTTATGCTGTATCACAAGCTTCAGCACACTTTCATTGTGCAAAATGTCAATGTTTTAATAAGAACAAAAAGTTATGTCTAAAAGATATAAAGTCTAATTTCTTCCAGAGCAGAAACCTGGCCAAAGCAGGACTCTTTCCTATAAGATGCTACCCATCTCATGACCAAGTTTTATTTATTTATTTTATTTATTTTATTTTAAGTTGAGAATAATAATTACTTAGATTAAAAATAAACAAATGGAGATTGCTTTTGTAATCTTTTATTCTTTTACCAAGCCATGTAACTTGCTAGGCTGCACAGTGGAGCAGAGGGTAGCAATCTTGCTTTGGAGCAAGAATGTTCAAGAATGTTCTGGGTACGATACCCGACTCGGGGTCTTTCTGCATGGAGTTTGCATGTTCTCCCTGTGCATGCATGAGTTCTCTCCAGGTACTCCACAGTCCAAAATCATGACTGTTAGGTTAAATGGCTTCTCTAAATTCTCCTTAGGTGTGAGTGAATGGTTGTTTGTCTCTGTGTTGCCCTGTGATGGACTGGTGACCTGTCCAAGGTGTACCCTGCCTCTTGCCCATTGACAGCTGGAGATAGGCCCCAGTGACCCCAGCCAGGATGAGCATAATGAAAAATGGAATTGAATGTAACTTGCTTTCTAAAAACTTTAGTATTGGTACATCTAATATTTCTCACTGTAATCCTTAAGCTACTCAGGGAGCTTGTGTCTTTCCCCAGACACATGAAAATTAGAGGAAACATACGTTATCTAAGGTTAACATTAACAAAAGCCCTTCCCATTCTTCAAAGGAGCAATCTACCTTAACTATTGCTCTAGCTGAGATTCTAGCTGCAGATGGTTTTGCAGATCATTAGCTGAACATGGCTGCCATTTTTTTTCATGACTGTACAAACAGTTGTAAAGTTTTCCCTTTTTCCCATGACTGTAGTTCAAACCATATGTGCACCTATTTCATAAAAGCCGTCAAGCCTGAAAAGTTAACATGGAAATAAAACATTAAATAACTCATAAATAAAAACAAAAGGTTTAACAGAGCTTGTTGAATTGTTTTCCTTTATTCCTTTTTTTTCCCCCCAGCAAGCTCACCTTTTTTATTCCCTTTCCTTTTTATTTGAGGGTGTAATGTAAATATGATGATATATTGTAAAGAATATTTGTTCTTTGTTTAAAGTTAAACTTATTAAACTTGCAGCATTCATGATCTCAGATATGTTTCTCCATTTTGGAGCTTTAATTTCTTTGTAGTTTCATAGCACTTATATAATATAATATTTTGCTCAGAATTTTTTTTTGCAGAATCTTGTTTTATTTTTGCAGATTTGTTTTTTCCTTCTCCTCCTTTGTGCAAACAGCTTCATACACATTTGTTTCTACATTTGAACTCTGAATTCCTTTACTCTTTACTGGACTCTCTAATTCTGTAGCTAAAGTAAACCCTTCCTTAGACAATGGAAATGCAGCTATAAAAAAATCCTCCTGGGAAACTTTATCCCAAACAACTGGGAGTTGATCTACTGTGTGTTACAAACATAAATATGGATTGTAAAAGGAGAGTTTACGCAAAAAAACTATAAAAAAAAAAAAAAACAAGTAGTCCATTTCTAGAAAGATGTAAAAATTCAATTGACGCAAAGCTTTTTTTCTTACATAAAGATTTGAAAAATGTTTCCTGGAGACGATGGAAATATTTTTGACAGCGTTTTGGAAACGAGCTTGATTTACATGTAATGTGATCTGGAGTGAAAACACAGACTGATTGTAAGTCTAGACGTTGTTCAAAGGGCAGTTTGGAAGATGAATTTTAACGCTACAGTATTTATATTTCCACAATCAATGCCTTGATATTATTAATGGGATGTTTTATATCTCCAAAGAAAATGTGACCTTTGACTTAATGTTTTGATTTTCATACAGATGTTAGCACCATACCCCACATCTCCTTTAGACTTCTTAGAGATGCAGAATATAATTTCATCTTTGCCTCTTTGTGTATAACACCATAAATCAGGGCTCTCTGACTCCTATATTTTAGAAGTGTCTTTTCTTCTCTTTAATTATGGCAGGATTAGTCCTCCATATGTTAGTAACTAGTTCATTTGTTTCAGATGCACTTAATGCTAGTGAAATCTAAAACATGCACAACAGCACCCCCTTGAGGACTGACTGGAAACACTCTGGTTTAACATACAGTACTGTACTTGAAGAGCTTGTGCATGTATTAAGTCAAATAAAAAAATAAAAGTACTCTGAATTAATAAATATATTCAACACTTAAGAGGAAACAAATCTTAATAATGCTTATTTTTCATCTAGAGAGCATTATTGCCTTTTGTTTCTTTTTTCTTCTTTTGTTTCTAATGAAAAAAGAAGCCAATGCGGCATCTTCTCTCTAATATCTGTATTTTAAGCTATGTTGACCAAGCTTTTCAAAATATCAATGCATTTAGTAGAAACAAGAGACGCCAGTCTGTTAGATGCAGCTTCTGTGCAATATGAGAATTAAACATCACATGGTTAATGTGAATCTATCTCTGAGGCTAGAGATCCTCTTAAAGCCATATCACTGGTTTGTTTCTTAGACCAAAAAAACAAAGACAAAGCAGTCAGTTTCATCCATGGTACATTAAACTAAATGAGCCAGATGGTCTCTTAAAAACCCAAGAGTTCTGTTGAACACCTGCTTTTGTTATGAAGATCTGATAAACAATCTGTTCAGACTAATCTTCCAGCAGAGGAGTGCTTTGAGGCCAGTCTACCAAACAGACTAAATATTGGACTCTTTATCTTGGCACTCTAGCTGCACCAAAACAGCTTCAATTCACTCTGACTTTCTATTTACACATTATTCACACTGCTGCGTTCTCATGCAGAAGGTTCTGGTCTGAGTTAATGAACACAACTGGGCCCCTAGCCTAGCAAACAAGTCAAAGTAATTCAATCCCACCTGTCTGCGGAGGTGCGCCCCCATCAAAAGGCTTCAATAACACACACACCCACACTTGCACACTAATAACAGAGTGCTGCGGCTGCTCCGGGTCCACACGACGTCAGCCCAGCAGCGCTTCAACGTCAGTGTTTTGTTTTTCCAGGCCCACACCCTAATGCCAGCTCTATTTATAGTCATGACTCTTTAGGAGCACACATATAAACACACACACTATAAGCTAAATATAAAGGCAGACTCCAGACGTTTGTCAGCCTTTCTGGAACGTTATTTCCCGTTGTTAATAGTGAAGGTGGATTGGGGTCCAGTGAAGGCAAATCACTAACCTTTCCCTTAGTTTCAATTCTGCATCGCTTCTGCTTACAGATGTGCTTATTGTTTTAATTTATTATTCTCACATTTGTTTTTTTGTTTTTTTGCACCTGCCATCAAAGTTTGAGAGCATCACACTTTAGATCAAATTTTATGCATTGACGTTTTTCAACAACGTGCTAATTGCAATGTTTTCCTAAAGGATCTGTTGAAAAGCTTTTTTTTAATCCAGATTAACTGGAAAGCAAGATAACTCGATTCAATTTATATATATATATATATATATATATATATATATATATATATATATATA
>NW_015151932.1:5097-39415 GCF_000732505.1 Cyprinodon variegatus | reverse complement strand
TGTTGTGGTTTGTTTTTGTTCATGGGGATACTGAATACCGTCACAGTGATTTGGTTCAGTTCTAAGATCAATTCTTTACTTCATTTTTCTTCCCTTTCAACCACTTTTTTTGTCCACAGGTGGTCGCCTTACTGTGACCAGCAGCCATAAACCAGGCTTCCTGTTCCCAGTAGGAGAAACTGTGGTCCAGTACACTGCAACTGATGCAGCAGGAAACAAACGCGTCTGCAACCTCACCATAACTGTTCAAGGTGAGACGGGTATTCTGAGTCAGTAAGAGGGCAATTGATTTTTTTTTTTTTTTTTTTTTCATTTTATTCCATTTTTTATTTAAATAGATATTAAAAATATTGCTTTATTTTTTTCACCTAGAAACAACCATATTTATGTTTTTTTTAGAGGGTACACAAATATCAACAGAAAAGCACTCTGATGAGATAAAAAATGACCAAACACCAAAAAAGGGAATATAAAAAAATAGTGAAATATAGTGAAATATATCCCACTGTAAAGCTAATGTTTTGAGTAACTCAAATCACAAAATGACACCCATAGTCAAAGTTATAACAATTTATTACATATATATAATTAAAGATGTTATTTTTAATAATCATACCAGTGGAAAGTCAAGTTATTCAAAATATTTAGCAATTATCACATAAGACTACTGAAAATATTTTATATATATAAATCTATGCCGATTAAAAAAATGTTTAATGTACAATTTAGTTCATAAACTCAAACCCTGGTTGTTTTGTTATGAAGGTAATCAGCCTGTGGCAGAACTGAAGAGGTGAGGAAGGTTAGGCTGCTTTTATATACATCTAAAATAGTTCTCTTTAGCTTGTGCTCATTGCTTATTGCTTACATTGTTAATATGCCTTAGATTCTAGGTGGGCTTTAGGATCAGGTGGATTTTCTGGTCATCCAACAACAGTAATGCTATTATAAAAGCTGATATCGGTTTATTTTTACTAATAATTTGAGGGCATGTGTCAAGTCCTGCTGGAAAATAAACCCCCCATGAAGCTTGTTGAAATATAAAGACATATGAGTCTTTAAAATGACCTGGTGAATAGCTGCCCTAACTTTGAACTTAAATACACATCCAACACCAGATGAAGACATGGCTTCCAAGGAGACTTCACACTGGACCAGAGGCAACTGAGGAGCTGATATATTTGTTAATGAGGATCCGGCACACTGTATACTGCCTACTTATACGTTCCAGATTTAAATATCAATACTAAAATAATTTTTTATTGGCTTTAAGTACTATTTTGATTTCCTAAGAAGCTAAGGGTTGGTTATATGATTCTGTGTATGCACTTAAGTCAAAATAATCAGAAATAAAAATGTACTGAGGTGCATCAAAAGACGCTGGCTGCACCTGCATGATGTGTTATTGATATATCCTGTTGTGTTTTCGTCTCGCCCAGGGATGACTTGTGATCAGCCGTACGTCCCGGTGAATGGAGAGTTCATCTGCATTGAAGAAGAGGATGGAGTTAATTGTACTCTGCAGTGTAAAGAAGGATACAGCTTCGCTCAAGATGCAGTGCACAGCTATTTCTGTGCCTACAATGGAGTTTGGGAGCCGGCTTACTCTTCAGACAGACCAGACTGCTCATGTGAGTGCACAAATGCTTCTGGAATTTGTTTTCTGACCTCAGAAGGGATTTATAGTCAAATCTCTGTTATAAAATGAAATACCGCATATTCTTCTTTTTTTTTGTTTCTGTTTCAGTGAACCGTATAGCCAATAATGGGTATAAGCCCTTTGAGATGCTGTTTAAAGCATCTCGATGTGATGATGCAGACCTCATCAAGTCGTTTGCTGGTGATTTTAATGCTAAACTGGGAAGCATGGTAAGGAGCAATGCATACACACTATGAAACATACATGCAGCCTGCTTAACTGTGCTCCCTCCCCTTCTCTTTAGCTTCCAAACATTTGTAGCAGCGATGAAATCACCTGTAAGCTGGAGGTCATGTCTCAGGGTCACTGTCTAGAGTACAACTATGACTATGAGAATGGATATTCTATTGGTAGGTGATCCCTCTAGTGTTAAAATGTTTAATTTGCAATTTCAGTGAACAGTTATGACTTTATTGCTTATAACAACAGCACCAGGCGGGTGGGCCAACAACTGGGGCTCTCAGGGTGCACAGGACTATGCCTACTTTGAGTCAGGCTTCGTCACAGGGACCAGGCAGCTCCCGAGTCGTCAGCAGGAAAGCAGCGCGAGACCTCATCACCGCAGCAAGAGGCACAGAAAGATCAGAGGTCCAACCAGAGACCACAAGATCCAAATTTATTTCAACATCACAGGTAGAATAATACTCAGTGTTTCTGGATGCCCTGTACAGCAACTAGATTAGCAACAACACAAATAGGAATTAACAAAGAATATGGAGGACTGTGGGTGGTCTGCATGGGTACACTCCTCTTTAGGCGCCATGCAGCAGGTTAGCCTTCTCACTGTTTTGTTTCTGGGTGTTGCATGAAGAAATCTGGTATAGGATGAGCAGTTTTTCTAAAATGTGTGACCCAGATCCCTCGCAGCAAATGGATCACACCGTGTAGCTGCAATGAATAACCCATGCTAATAGATGATTCAGTTTTTAGATTACATAGTTATAAAGTGAAGCAAAGGATATAAATAACCACATTCATGCTCCTTGCATTTAGATACCAGCGTTCCCCTAACCTCCCCATGAAAAAGGGTGGAGAAGACGCACTCCTTCTATCTATACAAACTGACTAGTAGCTGAGACCGAGCTGCACTGAGTGTTTAAAGCACACATTTAAAAGCAAACTGTCTTTGCTGCGCTGTTTAAGAAAGCCTCTAGTGTTGTACTTAATCAGAAGGAGATGGAGAAAAACCTTGTGCAATAATTTAATTGTCAAAGTGCTAATCCAATTTATATTTTGATTTAAATATTAATTAATAATATTTATTGGATCTTGAGTTGATGATGGCTGTTTTAGACTACACTTGCTAAAGCATGATAACAGTAATCTCTCATTCTGCTTATAAAACTACCATGATAACACCCAATTCCTCTTCCCAGCCTTCATTAGAGAGACTGAAACTGATGGTGAGGATGCAGAAACCTCCCATGCCTTTAGAAAAACCCACTTTTTAGTTTCTCCATTGGTATTAAAAGCATTGTGGAGATCCAGGAGATAATTTGGTGGTCTCAATGCTGGGAAAAACAGAGCTGAAACCCAGAAATAACACTACAAAACACTCATTTGTTCGTTTTTTTCTCCAGTGGTCTCTTTATGTCAACGCATTAATCTTTGCCCATTCCCCCAGCAAGCATCCCTCTGCCTCTGTCGAGGAACGACTCAGTGGAAGTGGCCAATCAGAAGAGGCTTTTGCGTACTCTAGAACAGCTCACCAATCGGTTGAAACGGACCTTGGCGAAACAGCCATTGTCCAGTTACCACTTATCCTCAGAGATGATCATTGCTGATCCCAGATCACTTGAGAGCAAAAAGGCCTCCCTGTTCTGCAGGCCAGGCTCTGTGCTCAAAGGCAGAATGTGTGGTAAGATTAAAAAAATAATATATTTAAGTTAAATAAAATAAAATTTATGCACATAGCATTAACACGACCAAAGGTGTCACTAAGTGTAGAATTTTTTTTCTCTGCAGTCCAATGTCCAGTGGGAACATATTTTTCTCTGGAACATAATGAGTGTGAGAGCTGCTGGCTTGGGTCCTACCAAGACCAGGAAGGTCAGCTGGAGTGCAAGTCCTGCCCTGAAGGAACATCTACAGCCTATCTGCACTCCCGCAGCGTCAGCGAGTGCAAAGGTGTGTTTCATTGATGGCAATACTCTTAAGCCTATGCATTTTGGTTTATCCTTCAGCAGCAAAATGTTTCGTTCTAATAATTTTCCTCACATGTTTAAAGTAAAGTTTTTTTAAGTTTTGTTGGTGCTGTGATATGTGTGTGTCTGCAGGGCAATGTAAACCCGGCAGTCACTCTCTGAATGGGCTGGAGATCTGTGAGTCCTGTCCACTGGGTCACTTCCAGCCTGGTTATGGTGCCAGGAAATGTTTAGCCTGTCCTGGTGGGACTTCCACCGTCACCAGAGGAGCAGTGGATGAGGCTGAGTGTGGAGGTGAAGCAGACTGATAATACTGTAGCTTTATCATCTTTAATTATATAGAGCGGGACTTATTTTTTGTTTCTAATGTGGATGGAAAAAGAACTGAAATGATAATAATAACAAAATGTCCAAAAGCTAGCTGACAGCTCATCAGCTTTGCTTTCACAAGCAGACCAGTATGACTATTGCCATAAGGTTCTATATGATTTATGAGTGTCCACATTAGGCTTTAATGTACTTTTCCCTTTTATTTCTAATAACCATGAATTTTATTGTTCACTCCTTTTTCCATCCTCCTCTGATATCTCCTCAGTTCCCTGCAATGCGGGTCATTTTTCTCGCACTGGTCTGGTTCCCTGCTACCCTTGTCCAAGAGATTACTACCAGCCCGACCATGGGCGCTCCTACTGCCTCTCCTGTCCCTTCTATGGAACCACCACAATAATCGGGGCATCCAGCATACAGCACTGCTCAAGTAAGTGATCCAGGCCTGAAAGGGTTTTTTTTCTGCAACACTGTCAAATCTTAAATCTTTACTTATTTTGCCATGTATGATGGAATTGATTCTTTCGGGGGCTTTTTTGGAAAATCATTAAGCCATATTTGTTTCAGTCATTTAATATCCAGAAATGCTTGTTTTTGTTTATTATATGCATAGGAACTGATGGTTTATCTTTGTATCGATTAAAATTGGGGCTTTTGAATGGCAGTCAAAGCAATTACTTGTTTGGTTCAGCCATTGTATAGCTTATTTGGTAATATGTTTCATGCCTCTTCCTGGCTCATTTCTTAAGTGATTTATTTAATATTTTTTGCATAAAGTTATCTTCTGTCCTGATGCTGCTTTCAATTGTTTTACATACAATAATCCCATTCAGAGTAAAACACCAGCTGAAAGCTGCCTGAACAGTATTTCACAATCAGGATGGTGTCAGGCTTTCTCTTTCTTCCTCCATCTGTACCAGCGTCATTATGGCCAGATATTTTATTTTAGTTCCTTCAGTGCATGAAAAATGCCTTCATAAAATAAGATTGAGCTCCCAAAACTGTTTAACTTTGTGACCAATCTCTTCCTGAGCAGTAGGCCGACTGGAAATCGTTTTGCTTTTGTTTCTCATTGCATGACTATTTTAAAATATCCTCAGGCATGTGTTTTTGATTTTTTTTTTTTGAAGATCCTTATTTGTTCTTGTATTTTGGTTAGTTTTTTTTTAATTATTATATATTTTATCACGCAAAGAGTTTGAGAGTTCCTTTTAAAATGTGCATTTTTTTATACCAGATAATTGGTCAAAAGCCATGATTACAGAGGGGGATTAGGGCCATAAAAAAGGCCTCTAAATTTCTCCCATTATCTGTAACAAAAGTGCTGAAAACCTGAGTTCTTTTTTAGTCAAGGTTAAAAACCAATTTGTTTAGAATTGCCTTTGACTGTTGAAGTTAAACTCCTAACTGAGGTATTATTAGTTTAAAGTTGAGGTCCAAATGACTTATTTTCTTCTCTACCTGTTTGCTTTTATTCTGCTTTTTTATTGTCCGAATGTTTTACAAATGTTTTTGCTTGTATTCTGAATTTATTTTTCTTCTATTTTATCATCTAATTCATGTAAAGCACTTTTTTGTCCATGTACTGAATTGTGCTACTAATGAATTGCCTTGCCTATATAAAACCAAAGAGGCAGTCTGACTTTAATCTCAGCACTCTCACTTGATAAAAATTGTATTTTTTAATCTTGGAACTCTGGCTTTATTCTCAGAATTATGAACTTATTATCAGAATTATTTAATCTAAGAATTATTCTCAGGAAACTCCGACTACTTTTAATATTAGGTTTGTCGGTCGATTTCTATGTAATTTGACTCCTAATTCTGAGATTAAAGTCAGTATTCTGAGAATTATCATATTTCAAAAACCCCTTTTTCCAGTGGTCGTCTTTTTAATGTCTCTAATCTTCTTCCATGCACAACATGGTTTGATTAATCTAATTATTGAAATAATTGTTTTAATTGTAATAATGGCACCGTCATTATGGTTATAATGGTATTGTTTATAGACATCTGAATTTGAAGAGAAAAGGATTAGTGCTGTAAGTTCAGTGGGTTAAACTAGTTCCACAGAGTTAGGCCTACATGTGAGTTATATTAACTCTTGGTAGGCCAGGTCAATAAATGTTGACATTGCTGTGCAGGAACTGCTTAGTGGGAGTCTTTCCCATGTCTAACACCACTTGTGTGGTGGCTGATCTGTCTCTTGACAGCTCAATCCAGTTGGAAACAGGATTGCTGAGGAGGATTAGGGGACATGGTAATAATAAGGCTTTTATTGCTGTGAAGCAATAGAAATAAACCACACTGCATGCCTAAGTGCAAGAATGAACAGTGGTTAGAGTAAAGTGCCAGTTATGAATATAACTACAGGCCTATTTCTGCCAGGACTATAGCTAATGAAAAGTTATTTCTCTTGTAGCTCTGTAGATTTCCTGCATGAAAAGGAGTTGATCCCAGTGGATTAAAGGAGGCTCTGACTTTTGCCCTAATGCAATAAGTTTTATTAAAATCTAAATCTTCATGACTTTTTTTTTTTTTTTTTTTTTACAGTGTCCTGTCTGGCAATGTGGCAATAAGAATAATTGTCTTGATGCCAAAAAGAGCCCAACAGATTTTACTTTCACAAGTCTATCAAAAGCCATGAAGTGGCTTTTGATAGACTTCTTTCTGCTTACATCCTCTGTTCTCTCCATGTCATTGTATAGGTTTTGGCTCAAGCTTTCTGGCTAAGGAGGAGAGTGTAACCGATGCTCCAAAAGTGGAGGTCAGCGAGGAATACGAAGTCAGCAGTCAGGTGATTATTCATTTGTTTAAAATCTGCTTTCACTCTGCCGCCTGGATGGGTTTATCTAGAATAAAACATGTTTAGGGTCAAGCAAATCAGGGCATATTGGGAAATATCTAGTTCTGTCAATTCTATAAAAGCTTGCCTGTTGCATAAGATGCAGTCTTGTATTATGATGAATTACTTATCTGAAGTTGTAATGTTCATTTCATTTCATTGTATCATTTTATTTATTTATTTTCTGCATTTAAATCAGCCATGGATCCAACATGCACTGCAAAAATGGAAATCTGAATATTTTTTTTCTTGAAATAAGTGCATCTTTCTTAAATCAAGCAGATAAGTCAGATATTCTGCCAATGCAATAAGACAATTTGCATTTAAAATGATAAAAAAGCAATTGCATTGTCTGATTTCAAGTGTATAATATCCAATTATCTTATTCTAAGAGATGAAAACTCATTTCATTGGAATATTATCTTATTTACCTACTAAAATTAGGTGGAATACACTTATTTGAAGACATTTTTTAGCAATGTTTTCAAATCAGTGTGCAACTTCTATGTATATTTCTACGACATAAAATGTATCTAGAGCCCGATATCTGATTCAGCTTTAGGGGGAAAAAACTAGATCTTATATATGTTTTTTATATGACCATGTGCTTTAAAGAAAACTCTATTGTTAAAAGTTACACTTCAGTGTGAATTATATTTGTATTACAAAATCCCCCCCCCCCCCCAAAAAAAAAAAAAAAAATGAGGCTAATTGAGAAAGACCATAAATTTTTTTTTTTATAATAACTGCTGTTGGATATCTGGATGAGTTATTGTGTATGTTCTTTGCAGTGCTAGTTATCACAGAATTTCTTTTGAAATGCCTTGCAGATGTGCATTGCAGATAACCTATGCAGGTGTTGAAAAATTAAAAACAACATAAAAGAACCTAACCTGGCATCAGCCACGTTGACATAATTCTAGTAATTTGTGTATAATGTATTCAAACTCTAACAGCAGCAGTAGCACAGATTTTTGGTGTGGTAGAGTCTATTTTTGCAAGCCCCAGAAAGTCGAAGTTTGCTTGAGATACAATTGCATAAGCCAGTGTTTCCCAACCCTGCTCCCTAGGGTCCACTGAACAGTCTGTCTCTGATCCAGTTCATCTGAAATGATTATATTACTGCCTCTGCCACCGCTGGGGGTCAAAGAGAGGAGCTGCTGAAGCTTGATTTAGCAAAACATCTGTGTGTGTGTGTGTATATGGCAAGAAAATCAATGCAGAAAAGTGTGATGGGGTATGACAATTTTAAAATATTCAGATATGTCAGCATAGGGAAACAGTAACAAACATAAGTTGCCTTTAAATGAAACTCTAAATTCTCTTCCTGCAGGTTTTCCATGAGTGTTTTCTGAATCCCTGTCAGAATGAGGGAACATGCGAGGAGGTAGGAGCAGGCTACGTCTGCACCTGTATGGCTGGCTTCACAGGTAAACCGCGGCGTTGTTGTACATCGTCGTTATGAAACCATCAGCATCATCCACTAATATTTCTCTCTCAGGTGCAAAGTGTGAAGTCAACATAAATGAGTGTGACTCCGCCCCCTGCCAGAACAGTGGCCTGTGCGTTGATGGGACTGGAGACTTCCAGTGTCAATGCAAGCCTGGCTTCTTAGGTAGAAAATCAGTGATCTTGCTATTACTGCACTGAAGAGTCACTGTAACTTTAAAGGCTATGAAAGACTTTCTGTTTGTCTGATTTAGGCTCACTGTGTGAGGATGAGGTAAACGAGTGCATGTCCTCCCCCTGTTTGAATGAGGGGCTGTGTGTGGACGAAGTCAATAAGTTCACCTGCAGCTGTGCTGAGGGCTTCACAGGTTAGTAGTAAATATGTCTTAAGAGCATCCAGCTAGTCTTTTTTTGTTTTCAATTTGTAAAGTTTCTTATTGCTCCAGAAACCATCCTTGAATTAAAAAAAAAAAAACATTTGCAGTTTCTTGCTAATCAGAAAGTATGATTTTAATAAACCCGGCCAATAATTGTAGATTATTTCCTATATTTTGATTGTTAAAGTGGTGGTTAAAAAAAAAAAAAGGAGAGGCTTTGTGTCATAACTGTCACGCGTTCCACAGGCTCTCGATGTGAGCTGGAAATCAACGAGTGTCTGTCCAGCCCATGTTTGAACGGAGGCGTGTGTGAAAACCTGACAGGAGGTTACAGCTGTAACTGTGCTGTGGGTTTCTCTGGGGATGACTGCGAGATCAACATAGATGAATGCAACAGCTCTCCTTGTCTCAACGGTGGCTCATGCATAGATGGCGTTAATAGTTTCAGGTAAGAACAAAACGGTTGATAGAAAGTTTGCATTTATGCTTACAAAAACTAAGGAGGACTTTATTCAAAACAAATCTGTTGTGCATCTTTATCTCCTCCCACCTGGCTCAGGTGTGAGTGTGCAGAGGGTTTTCGAGGCTGGCTGTGCGAGGTGGACGTGGACGAGTGCACCCCTAACCCCTGTGTGAACGGAGCAAGCTGCTTTGACGGCAAGGGGTCCTACACCTGCCGCTGCCTCCCTGGGTTCAACGGATCCAGGTGTGAGACAGGTACTACTGTATGAGACAGATGCCAAATTACCATGGCAACTGCAGAAAAGAAAACACAACATGAAATATAAGAAACTTTACTTTTCTGTTTTTTTAGGCTTTTATTTTATTACATTTTTATAATTTACGATAAAGTAAAAATATAAGTAAAAACTAAATCTTGGAAGCAGCCAAGCTCACAGCTCAGATTTGCTGAAAAACAATGAAATTATATATGACTTTACATACAGTTCAAGCAAAGTAGATTAATAATCATCTTGGTCTAACAAAGTCTCCAAATTGCACACAGGCACCTAAGAGGTAGATTTATTTGTTCAGTTGTCCAGTGATAAAGGTTACCTGAAACAAACGGCTTGAAAAACCTATCAGACTGTCACCCTACCCGGGGATTTAAAAGCACCCTGCAGTAAACCCTGTATGTCTCTAACTCATAGCGGTGGTTAATTCCCACAAACCCTAATCTTCAAAAGGCATAGATTCTGACAGCAGTCATAAAGACACTCTAATTTCTATTATAGTTTTAACAAATACACATATTTATAAGTGTACTAGTTTATTCCAGCACTTCTATCTAGTAACTATACAACTAGAATAGCCTACATTAGATAAACAAGCCAGGTAGTTATTGAGTAAAACATGGCCGCTGTGAATGGAAGCAGCAGAACGTCTTATTTTTTTATACATAATCATTTTCAGATTTTATTCCTGAAGATTAAACTTTTCTATATTGATACAATTAATTTAGTACATCTGCTGATGTTCTGTGTAAAAGTAGAAAGTAATTAAATTTTCTACCCTGAGAAACATTCCCCTTACAAACATCATGCTTTGTTGCCTCAACGGTCTGGCTGCTGACTTAGAGTTATCTCTCGTTAGAGTGGTTTAAAATGCATTATGTCATTTTGTGGTTCTGTCCTAGAGATACCGTAGCCCTAAAGCCCATTTTTGTTATTGTTATTTTACAGTTTAAAATATATATATATATATATATATATATATATATATATATATATATATATTGGGGTTCTTTTTCCAACATCTTTTTAATTAACAGTTTTTTAATTTTACATTGGGATGTTTGCATTTGCACATATATGAGTTAGAGTAATATGTAGAGTAATAACAATCAGGGGACGAAAAGGAGGAAAGAAAAACCAGCGGCACAAGGAATTCTGGACAGTAAAAGGCATTGAGAGAAAGAAATAAAATGTCACACAAGTAGTAAGGAGATCTGCCCCCAAACTATTTCTCAATGCTTTTGGGTTGAATAAAACAATCTTTATGTTTTAGATAGTATTTTATTTTTTGCATTATTTCTTTGAGAAGGTTTTGATGGGTTTTAGTCTTTTTATTTCAATGAGACCTGGAGTTAGGAACTACAAATCTTAAAACATGGATTTGCAAAGTGTTTAAATGTAAATCTAAGGGTAGGACTCCAAATTATTACATAATACACCTGTTTGGAGTTTAACTTTTGTAATTTCTGACAAATCCTTTATAGTTTTGGACCTTTATTGTCCCACTATGGGGAAATTCACTCTTTGCATTTGATCCATCCCCTTGGGGAGCAGTAGGCTGCTACTGTGGGGCGCACGGGGAGCAGTGTGGAGTTAGTGCAAGCTGTGGGGTTGAACTAGGCACTTGCAACCTGTGAGGGATGGTGGTATGTTTTTACAATGGACCCCTATCTGAGAGGGTCATCTAGTATATTGCTTGTTACTAATTCTTGTGGGTGTTTGGGAAACGATGGGAATGTTGTCTCAGTAAAGTTACACATTTGTAGATATTTTAAAAAGTCTCTCTTATAGATTTTAAAGGTATAGTGGAGGATTTTTGCGAATTTTTAAAAAGACCAGCCCTCTTCACTTTAAAATAAAAAAAGGACATGCTCAACCCTGTACGCACTCCCCGGGTAAGTTAAAATGGGGATGTGCATGTAGGATGTCATTATGCAAACATATCACCAGAATGATTGACAATAAGAAGGAGGACCACTTATTTTGATGATCCACCCAAAAAAAATATCCTCAACTATACCTTTAAATTAATGTTTTAGCAGCTTTGTTGTTTTGGAAGCACACTGTGTGTTTTAACACTGGGTTACACATGCATTTATCTTTGGCTTGCAAGAAGAACGTTAGTTTAAAATATACATCTTACAGAAATGGTTTGATAATTTCCTGATGTGTCCTCCCAGAGATGTCCTCTGCCTTCAACCTGGACTTTGAGGTGTCTGGTATCCACAGTTATGTGATGATGGATGGAGTAATGCCAGCGCTGACAGAAATCACCTGTACCTTCTGGATGAAGTCAACAGACACCAATAATTATGGCACGCCCTTGTCCTACGCTGTAGAAGGGAGCGACAATGCTTTCCTTTTGATAGACTACAATGGGTCAGAAACGCCAGAAAAAAGAAAATTAAAGTTAAACTCTTTGTTCACTTAAGTGTTTATAATCAACAGCTGTTTCATTCCTTAATCTGATTTGCAGGTGGGTACTGTATGTGAACGGTAAGGAGCGGATTACGGATTGCCCAGCTGTTAACACCGGTCAGTGGTATCACATTGGTGTATCATGGAGGAGCTGGGATGGAGACTGGAGGATTTACATCAATGGGAAGCCCTCAGATGGAGGCAAAAGCCTGTCAGTCGGCACCACTATCCCAGGTGTAGTGCTATCCTCAGCTTGGACTAGAGGCGTTTTCTTTTTGTCTCCTTTATTCGGGGAAGGTGTTTGTGAAGTCATTAACCTTGGTGCTAAAATTGTTCTGCAGGTGGAGGGGTTCTGGTTTTAGGTCAGGATCAGGATCAGAGAGGCGAGGGCTTCAACCCTGTTGAGTCTTTTGTTGGATCCATCAGTCAGCTCAACATCTGGGATCGTGTCCTGACTCCACAACAGGTTGATATCTTTTTTCTCTGTCCAAGTTAACACCACTGATTCCATTATCATTGTTAGTTGGTCAGTGCTTGGAGTTAACATTGTCAAAAATTAGATTATACTTAGGCAAATTGACTCAAGTACAAAGGTGCATGTTTTATATCTTTGAATTATCTCCAATGATATCCATATTTTATGTTAATAAACAGATTAAGGTTCTGGCCAGCAGCTGTCCGGCTTCCCATGTGACCCATAGAGGAAATGTCCTGGCTTGGCCTGATTTTCTTAATGGGGTTGCAGGCCGAGTCAAAGTTAACCTCAATAGCATTTTCTGTGCTGGTAAGAGAGATTCAACACCTGCTTAAAAGTTTTGTTTACTTTTTGAAAGTTTCATATTAATGTTTTTTGTTTATCCAGATTGTCCCAGGTTGGAGAGCGCTATGCCCCATCTGCATGCCTCCAGTGTAGAGGTGAGCCCTGGTGCTCAGGTGCACCTTTCCTGCGATCCTGGATTTTACCTGGTGGGGGAGCCAGTGCTGCAGTGTCAGAACAAAGGAGAGTGGAGCCACCCTCTTCCAAGCTGTGAAAGTAAGCCCTGAAACTAAATGCCTCTACTTCTGGCTCCCTATAGTGGTGATGTTACACCTGAAATGGCTTTGGATCCTAAAGTACCGGTACATTTGTTCACATAATCTCAAATTAAAGTTTTTGACATCATACTTATAAATTGTTCTTTTTTTAACTTAAAAAAAACTGAATAAACAAAACACATTAGATTAGACACTGTTGGGACATTTATACATACAATGCATACAATATATGTAAGTATCAATCAGGGATCCTAAGCATTACAGTCTGGTTTAACAAACAAATTAAAATCGGCAACTCTAAATTGCTCTAGCCTAAGGTCCACAACTCAGGTTTAGGTTTCCTAATGGCTGCTACAATGGCGTAACGACACAACAATAGCAACATAATCAACAACAAGCAACATTATCTGGGTGTGCCCCAAATGAAGTACAACACCCATCGAAAACCCCTCACTCCGGTGACGTCCCCCCGCCCCAACCACCCTGCCGCCGCAGACAACCAACCCGAAATGTGCCCCATACATACACACTTCATCATTTCATCATTGTACCTCTTTTTGGTATCCATCGTTGCTAACAAATTGTCTAAACGGTTATGGTTTTAATCTACGCTCTGGATTACCCATAATTCCAAGTCGTAGTGTAAAAAATAAAATACTCAAATACATTGTTCTTTTAAGATCTTTATTGCGGTTTGAAACATATTATATGAGTGTATTTTTTACCAACCATCTAACAAACTATACAGTTATTAACATAGTAATTAAAAGTACCACTGTCTGCTTTGCTATTGGTGTCGTGTTTAAAAGGCTCACCATCATGCTGAAATCTGCCATGTGTTGGGGTATAAATAAGGTCCGGTCAGTCAAACTAGCATTAGGTAGGTTTAAGATAAATTTTTGGCACCATTACATCGTTATGCAACTTTACGTAAGTAAAATATAGTATTTTAAGTAAAATATAGTTTCCAATAGAATTAAACAGATGTTAAAGTCTTCTTGAAAAACAGCAAATAAAGCATCAAGTGAAGAAGAACATGTGGGACGCCAGCTGGCAGTGTTAAGATGATGTGAGGAGCTTCTAACTCAAGTACATAATGTCTTTATTCTCGCACATAATAAGCAGGAAAATTCTCTCCCTGCTGCAGAGAGAGAGAGCACTCATGAAATGTAGCTTTGGTTGATAAAGTTGGAGCACCGCGCTGCGTTACATTTCAAGTAACGGCAGCGGTATAATCAATGTCTAACTTTTTAAACAAAAAAACTATCACAGTTGCTAATGATTTTATTTGTCTCTCTAATAAAACTTAGTATAACATAAAAAAGAGATTCGTGGCTTTCAGACACTCTTCAAAATTGGAAACACAAGAGAACATCCTATTGAAGTAAGACAGATTGACGCTCAAATACTCAACAGTAGTAGGCCTACTTGGGTAAAAGTATTGATACTCAGTCAAATCTCAACTACAATAAAAGTTACAAGTCAAACATCTACTCAAGTTAAAGTAATGAGGTACTTACCTTTGAAAATACTTAAGTATTCAAAAGTACATGCATTTAAAAGTATTTAAGTATTCAAAAATACTAATAAAATTGTATATCTGTAGAGTCATTTTAAAAAGCCTTGTAACTTTCAGAAACCACCTGATGCATTACTGCATAGAACCACACTGCAACAAATTTTACATCATTTGTAAAGAACTCATGCATAAAAAATGGGCCAAAAAATAAGGACAGCTATTTTGATTATTACTTGAAAACAAAAGGAACAAGTAACTGGCAGCTTCCTAGAAATATAGTGGACTAGAAAATAAAATATTTTACATTCAAATGTAGTGAAGTGAAAGTTATAAGTACGCCCTCCAAAAAATGACTCAAATAAAGTAAAGGTACTCAACAAAAGTGTTCAGTTCAGTAATCACGTAAATGTAATTAGTTACTTTCCACCACTGCCTTCAACTACTTTTTAAAATGATAATAATGATTCTAATGACCAATTAATTTAGGTGAAAGTTGAACTTATGCAATGTTTCTGTTTATTTCCCTCTCCGTGCATCACCTAGAGGTATCCTGTGGACCTCCTCGTCCTCTGGAGCATGGCTTCTACCAGGGTTCAGATTTCCATACTGGAAGCTCTGTGGTCTATCAGTGCAATGATGGCTTTTACCTGCTGGGAGACGCCAAGGTGCACTGCAGCAACAGCGGCAAGTGGGGAGGTCATCCACCGGCCTGTCTGGGTAAAGATTCAATGTTTAAGCTAATGCTGGCAATGAAACTGAGAAAAAAACAACCAAAATAGCAGCTGCAGCCTGCCTTTCTTTCTTTCTTTGTGTTCAGATGTGGATGAGTGTGCTCTGGGATCTGACTGTGACGCTCATGCCAGATGCCAGAACACGGACGGCTCGTACACCTGCACATGCATTCATCCGTACACTGGAGACGGCAAAAACTGCACAGGTAACAAGGAGCCACAGCTCTCTGCTTTTGAATTGAGAGATGAGTTATTGTACAAAAACATACTCTAACAGCCTGGAATCATTCCTTATGGTGGAATATTTAAAACATTCACGACTAAATAAAGCTCTACAGCACTTTTCACATGTTACTCTGTGACTTCTTAAGTGATTCTTCTCCAAATGAGCACAACGATGATGTGTTTACAGAGCCAGTTAAGTGCCAGAACCCTGGCTCTCCAGAGTTCGGTTACAGAGATAGCAGCAGCTTTCTGATGGGCAGTGCAGTGGCGTATTACTGCGATAACGGCTATGAGCTGATTGGCTCTTCGCAAATCCACTGCCTGGATTCAGGAACGTGGGACAATCCTGTTCCTTACTGCAGAGGTGAGAGCTCAGCCTTTCAAACATTTCTTCTATTTTTCACTTCACAAGACTAACATTTCTTCAATGAAGCCTAAAATCCTTCATATGTCTAAGAGAGTGGGGTTTCATTTAATTTTGCTAACATGTGTCTTGAAACTGGAAGTAATATTAATGCATTGGAGTATCCCAGTTATAGTTTGGACTTTTTTCTGTCCTGTTTTGCCAATATAGCTCTGGGAATAGATGTCTCAGAGCTAGATGAGGGCAGTAAATGCAAATCTTATGGCACCTGATGGCACTGTTGCCATAAGGTTCTGCTTCATGATTGAATATGAAACTTTATTGAAAATGATTTAGGGTGAAAAATCATATACAACGGAGACGGAGAGGGAGGGGAGAGAGAAAGAGGTGAAAGATAGAGACAAGAAAGAGTGCATGAAAAGAGAGAAAATAAAACAAAACAAGATATACAGTAACTCCTAGAAGTCTGCTTCCACACCTGTATGATAGATTGATTGATTGATTGACTTTACTGATCTCACAGTGGAGAAATTTACTTGTGACGAGATGGAAAGAAATCAGAGAACATGACAACAGCAAAAAATAGACAACAGACAACCAAAGTAAACAAAAAAAAAGCTTCAAGAGCAGCAGGTATCCCTTAGATATATCAATGTGAGTGGAAGTCATTTTGCACTAAAGTCTGTGGCGGGAGTTAATGATTAGGGTGATGACTAGAAGGCCTATCAAACTAAATGCAAATATGTATTTTGTTTTGGGGGGGGGGTGTTCTTCCTCGAGATTATTAAAGTTTATTTGATAGGGACAGACACACATTTACATAGACAAACTGAATGAATCAGCATTCCCATGTTTGTATCATGGTGCAATAGCAACAGCTAATTCGCAGCACTTGTCCCTAGATGGGCTTTTAAAAAATAACTCTAAAAATTGAAGTGAAATCATTTGAAATAACACAAATGATTTCACTTCAATTTTTAGAGTTATTTTTTAATTAAATGTCAGTAGGTGCCCCCTCAGCATTGTCTGTACTGATCTGCTTTGGAAACAAAACTGTTTATTGAGGTCCCTAATAATGGGACACCTGTGAATAATTAGAGAAGAAATTAAATTAAATACAAGTATGCAGCTTTTTCTTCTTGTCAAAGGATTTGCTCAGACTTTAAATGAGAGCCCCAACTATATCTGAATTAAATTGTTGGACCAAAGGGAAATACGCTGTAATGAAACCCTAACATGATCTAAACAGCCTATAATTTAATGTTTATGCGGGGCATGAACTTTGCTTTTCTCCACTGACTCACATAAGGTGGGTTTACCGTGCTTAAAGGTTTCTTTTGAAATATATCAGCAGGGATTAAACTAGAGTTTTGTCACCAGGAAACCACAAAAATGTCACCTTTCAAAAGATTTAGGATATTTTCATGATGCCTGTAAATGTGAGGCACTTAAATTGTTGTATTGCCCCTCTCTGTTATAAAGCTTTCAGATTTACAGTTACAGACTCAATCACACACATTGGTTCATAGACTTATATGTATTTCATTTATTAACTGTTGTTTAAGAGGTAAAATTATCTTTCAGCTAGTGTGATATGTAACAATGAACACCCTGTTTTCCAGCTATGATTTGGAGGGAAATTATGTGAAAAATTTGGGAAAAGTGAGATGTTTAATAAATGTATTATACAAAGGAAGATGGTACAGATAAAGAGTGAAAGATGCACAGAGGTCTTCCTTTTCTGTCTGGATTATTTGAATTTCCTGCATCATGATTGCAGAAGCAGCTTTGTTTTCGTCCTTCTGCCATGACACTACACTGCCTCTATCTTGGCATTAAACACCAACCTTGTTCATTAAGGACATTTTTTGACTGCTTCACATTACATGTGCAAAAACGTTTCGATATGCAGTCATTACTTTAATTTTTAAGAACAATAACATCAACAAAAACTCTGAAGAAAAGGTCTCTGTTTGACTTAACATCTTGGACTTGTATTAACCTCTGTTTATATCACCTTTTGCAAAAAAAAAAAATGTTGTTTAGCCTCTAAGCTCCACCCTACTGTAAGCTACAGCAGCTCTGCTCTTTATGCTTCTTACTGTAAGTTTAAAATGTTGCGGTGCATAAATAGCAGGAGACGTCTTGAAGAAAGCAAGTCTAATGAAACATTTACGGTGCAAGGAGAGGCTTGTTTATCTTAACATAAAAGTTGCTTCACTGCTACATTAAACTTTGCTTTCTGTTTAATAAAAGCAGCAGGTTTTAATAATGTTCCATTCTTCCTCTGTAGCTCTATCTTGCCCGACTCCAACTGTTCCGGAAAACTCTGTTATGACTGGAAACAACTTTACCTTTGGAAGCAAGGTGACTTTCAGGTACCATTCGCATCTAACCGGGTATCATTCTGTCAAAAGTGAGTTTCATTTGTATAATATAAATAAAAAATATGTCATTTTCCCCTCTCAGCTGTAAAAAGGGCTTCCTGCCTCAGATCCCTTATGAGTTCCAGTGTCTCTCCACTCTGAGATGGAGCGGGACGCCGCCTGTCTGTTACCCAGTGACCTGCGGGGGGCCTCCATTCGTGGAGCATGCAAACTACATCCTTGAAACAACCACCTACCTCTCTACTGTTCAATACACATGTGTTGAGGGATACAGGTATGGGTGAATTACGCATACTGTATATACTTTTTTTTGGAGCAAAAAAAACAGATATATAATTTGTGCATCTGTGAAAACAAACATCTATACTCAGAACTATGTTGTTGCAAAGACCACAGGGCTCCATGGAGGTGGTTTGTGAAGCGACAGGCGAGTGGAGCCGACCCATCCCTCAATGTGTCAGCATCCTTTGCAGTGAGCCCCCGGCGCTTAAAGATGCAGTGATTGATGGAGAAAACTATGAAGTGGGAAACAAAGTTCACTACATCTGCAAAGAAGGGTAAATGTCAATCAGTTAGCTCAAATTCAAACATTCAAAGGTTAAATGTTCCTGGTCAAGAAACAAGGAGTGCATAAACTGTCCAATGTCACATCTATACCATACATATAGTGACTTCTAATATTTGGATCTCTTATGTTTCTTAATACTCTGACATGGTAAAAACCAGACCTCATTGGGTTTCATCAGGAATTCATATCATAGATCAACATAAAATAGATCATTGTAGGTCGATGGAAAATATGTTTTCAAAATATTTTATGAATCTAAATAATATATACATACATATATATATATATATATATATATATATATATATATATATATATATGTTGCTCCGGAAAATGTTTGTATTTTGTATTATTTTTCAAAGTAAGCCCTAGATTTTAACAACATATTAGGTTAATTTAGGGCATAATAAAGGGTATGATTGAAATATTGTTCTGTTGCATCCGCCATTTTGACTGTTATGGTTACAGAAAAGTAGAAAATGGATAGGGCTAATTCAAGATCAATGCTTAAAGAAAATCGCGTAGAGCCTGCAAAAGACTTAAGATGTGGTTGGAGGTTCACCTTCTGGCAAGACTACAGCGCTAAGCATCTAACCAGAGATACAGTGGAATGCAGACTCTCAAATGATTTGATCTACACTGTAGATTAAATCGAAGTTTATACTATTTTTTTTTAGAATATCACACTCAAAGACTATATATAAATTAAATTGAGAGTTTGGGAAAAAATAGAAAAAAAAAAAACATTAAATGATTTTAGTCTGAGTGCAAATCAGTGATTTTAGACACTCCTCTAAATTTATTTGTATTTGAGCTGTTTGACATACAAAATTGCAGACGTTTGATGTTCGCAGCTGTAGGACACCAACCCCAAAATATTTGCAACTCTAAAGGTTGCTAACAAAATGCTGACCCAGGGAGGGCTATACAACCCAAAAATTTTAAAAGAAAATAAAAATAATTTTCTATATAACAAATACTACATGAAACACTATACTTGTAGAAACATTGAGGTAAATGCTTGTAAATTTATGGGAGAGATTCTGAGTGGTGTAAATATTTTGTTCTGCAAGGTTCTCTTATAGAAATAAAGTCCCTACTTTGCCTTCTTTTGTGGTTTGTAGGTACACGTTGATTGGCCCAGGAACCAGGGAGTGCCTACCCTCGGGTCAGTGGAGTGACGGCTTTCTGCAGTGCGTCCCTCGCTCTTGCGGACCACCCCCTGCTATCGACCACGCTGTGCCCCATGAAACCCACATGCTGTTTGGAGACACAGCTAGCTACTACTGCACTGACGGATACACTGCTAGCAACAACTCAAAGATGGTGTGCAGTGCTCAGGGTGTGTGGGTGCCCCCTGATGGCATGGAAGTCCCTCGCTGCATCGCAAACTTTTGCCTACGCCCGCCTGAGTTTCCCCATGCTATTTTAGATTCAGTCAACAAGCCCAAATATGCTAGCAACACTGAAGTGAGCTATAAATGTGAAGAAGGTTTCATGCTAAACACCACCGCCACGCTCCGATGCTTGTTAGGGGGGACGTGGGAGCCTTCGCCATTTGAGATTGGCTGTGTGCCTGTGAGATGCTCCAAACCTGAAAGTATCGATCGAGGGTATGTCAGAGGAAGTAACTACAGTTTTGGAGCAGTGGTGGCTTACAGCTGTGAGACAGGGTACATGATTCAGGGGGGGAAAAAGAGGATTTGTAAGGCTAATGGAGAGTGGGGAGGAGTTCTACCTACTTGTGTTCCTGTGATCTGTCCCTCCCCGCCTGTACCACAAAATGGATACATCCAGGTTAGTAAAAAAAAAAAAGGAAACAGAATACATGCTCTTTTTTATTTTACAGAAAAAGGCTATAAATGGTTTTTTTTTCTTTTAGGTCCGACCTCGATACACTTTTAATAACAGAGTGAGATATGCCTGTAATGCAGGCTACAAACTGGTTGGAGGGCGAGAGCGAATTTGTCAAGCCAACCGACAATGGTCCAACAACGACCCTCCAACCTGCGTCCTTTTAACCTGCGACCCCCCTCCTGATGTTGTCCATGGATACTACAAGGGTTCAGCCTTTCGTGTGGGCAGCAAAGTAGAATATTTTTGCGATGAGGGTTACGAACTTGGAGGGAATGCTGTTTGGACCTGCCTCAAGAACGGAGAGTGGGATCAGCCCAGTGCTCCACGCTGCTCTCCAGTCAAGTGTCCAGAACCATCTCTAGAGGAGAGCCACCTGGTCTTGAAGAACCTGGACTCTGAATATGGAATTGTAGAGCTATCCTGTGAAAATGGGTTTGTACTGGAGGGGGCTAACGTGCTTCAGTGTACTCCATCTCTAAAGTGGAACGACACATTTCCAGTGTGTAAGGAGGTGTTTTGTGGACCTCCTCCTGAGGTGTCTTTTGGTGCTCCATCCAATTACTTTCCTCAATTCCCTTTTGGTTCAGTGGTCACATACACATGCATTGGAGGCTTTACATTCAAGAAAGGAGACTCTGTGTCTTGTCTTTCCAACTCCCGGTGGAGTACTCCCTACCCAGAATGCATCGCAGTGGAATGTCCTCAGCCTGTGGATATTTCCAGTGGAATTGTTGACGTCCATGGACTAACGTACCTCAGTAAAGCCCTATATAGCTGTAAGACTGGATATAATTTAGTGGGAAACTCTACACTCCTATGTGGAGAGAGAGGGGTTTGGATCGGTGGAATACCTTCTTGTCGCCCAGTAGAATGCTCCATCCCGAAACAAATAGCCAATGGGAAGGTGGTATACACAAAACTCCAGTATGGACATAGCGCAACCTACTCTTGTCACCGTGGTTTCAGGCTCCAAGGCCCAGGTACCCTGAATTGCATGGCTGATGGGGAATGGGACTCAGAGCCCCCTGTCTGTATGCAGATATCATGCACTCTGCCCCAACCAATCGAAAATGGTTTTGTGGAGGGTCAGGATCAAAGTTTTGGAGTCACTATTTTCTACAGCTGTTTCCCAGGGTTCCAGCTTGTCGGGCAGGATCATATAACCTGTGAGGAATCTGGCTGGTCTAGTGCTGTTCCTATGTGTGTACCTTCAGACTGTGGACTGCCTCCTCACATTGACTTTGGAGACTATGTCAGGGTGACAAAGTTGGACGGTACTTCTGAAGACACAATATCAGCCTCCCCTTCAGGCTTGAACTTCCTTTATGGGACGATGATCGAGTACCACTGTCATCCAGGTTACAACATTAGTAGCCACACAAGGCTGCTGTGTAAGGAGGATGGGGACTGGAATGGGACAGCCCCATCTTGCATCCCAGCAGAATGTGAAACACCGCCCAAACCAGAGCATGGCTTCTTAAACAGCATTGAGGCTCCTGTTGGCAGTGCCGTCAGTTATTCTTGTGAGGAAGGGTATGAGCTGGTGGGAGAGCCTGAAAGACACTGTGTATCAGGTCAACTTTGGACCCCCTTTGAGGCCCCGGTTTGCCGACCTGTAACCTGTGGCGATCCTGGTGCTGTTGCTAATTGTACAATACATGGGAGGGATTTTGTTTACCCTGAAGTTTTGCACTTTGAGTGCCATCCAGGATTTGTCCTAAAGGGAACGGACACCATCGCCTGCCAAGCAGACGGAAAGTGGAACGGGCAAAAGCCACGCTGTGAGCTAGTGTCCTGCGGTCCCCCAACGGTACCTAGTGACATCACAGTTGAAGGAAAAGAGTACACCTATAATAAACAAATTGAACTGAGATGTCAACCTGGTTTCATCTTAAATGGTAAATCTAGAAGTGTTTGCCAGGCTGATGGCAGCTGGAGTCATGGCCATCCTTCTTGTGTACCAGCTCGTTGTGGGAGGCCTTCCTCTATACCCCATGGCCATGTGATAGGCTCAGAATTTGGTTACAACAGCAAAGTTAAGTATGAATGTGATGAAGGTTACAAGCTTACTGGAGAGCCGACCCTTGTTTGTGAGTCAGATGGACTGTGGGACAAACCCCCACCCCGCTGTGATATCATTAGCTGCGACCCACCTGAAGACATCAGTCACGGCTTTGTGAATGGTTCAGGGTTCAACTATAATGATGTGGTAGAGTACATTTGTTTCGAAGGATATGAGGCGGTAGGTGATCCCATCCTGAGATGCTCAGCTCAGGGAGTCTGGGTGGGCTCTGTACCTCGATGCCAACCTTGTGCCTGTTCCCAACCTGAAGTTCGGTTTGGGGTGGTCATGGGCTCTGGTCGAGCCTGTGGAGACCGAGTGCAGTTCAGTTGTGATCGGGGCTACAAACTACTGGGTCCCTCTCAGGCAGTATGCGATAAAGGAGGAGTGTGGAGTCCCGGGGTGCCAATGTGTGGCAGGGGAAGGTGCAGCGCTGCCCCACCTGTGGTCCCCAATGCAGTACTACTTGGTGGCATAGCTAGCTTCCCAGAAAAACTCTCATACAAGTGTCGTATCGGCTACCTGCTGAAAGGGTACCCACTCCTCTCCTGTGGAAGTGATGGAAGATGGGGGGAACCCAGAATTCGCTGCGAGCCTGTGAACTGCGGAAAACCACCTGTGGTAGCCCACGGTCACGTGGTGGGAGACGCCTACACCTTCCCCAACCAGGTCACATACAGGTAAATACTCATCATACTTCTAACGTTTTAGTTGAACGTTGCTTTATTCATCTTCACAATGTTTCTAGTCAAAGTTAAGTCTGCCTTATAAGGTAGTGTCTAGAGACTATAGTAACAGGAAACATGGCAGTAGATTATTAATTCAATGGAGTGAAAGCCCCTTCCTCCAATTGGATTTTAAAGTCACAGATTAAAAAAGTTTAATCAACATAAGTGTTTCATTCCTTTGAGCAAGGGTGTCCAAAATTTGTCCTGGGGGCCTATGCAACCCTTCCCTTTAATATAAGAATGGCACAATTTAGTTCACTAGTCGATTGTGTTGATGGCGACAAATAAAATGATTTAAATATTTGTAAAAATTGTAACAATAACACAAATAATTCATCTTCTATTAACCACAGTTAATAGTACCACAAATATCCAGCAGCATTTACTCCAAAGCAGACTTGGGCATACCCATAACATGGCCAGATAAGAACAAGATTATGTTCTTCTTGCCAACGGCAAATAAATTTCATCAATTCTCTACACTGAGTTTAAGAGCTGCATCTTAATTTGCTATTATGCTCCATCTCTTTTTTGTTAAAATGCTAAATAAGTTTTTCACCCCAAATAATGGTTAAACCTGTAATAATTTTCACGAATCCTACATTATGCCTTGTTTTTTATTTTTTTGCTAGATGTTTTCTTTCTCTTTTAGAAGGTAACCATATAACCTACCTGAAATAGCATTAAAATATTACACATTTCCTGCCCTCCAGATGTGAGGATGGATATGAACTTTCAACAAGGGGAGCCTCCCTGTCATGTCAGAGTGACGGCACCTGGTCCAAACACAGCCTCGAGTGCCGTCCCGCTCCCTGCTTGCCGCCCTCCAATATTTCTATCCCACATCTGCAAATAAGCAGCAGGGAGCTCACTCCTGTTGGGGGAACTATCACCCTGTCGTGTCCTCCTGGCTTCTACCTGCAGGGGTCAGCGTTAGCAGAGTGTCAGGTAGGAATGAGGATTGTTGCTCTGCTGAACTCCTCTAACATCTCATTATATGTACATACTAAAAGTGTTTGAATATTTTTTAAATTGCTATTATGGGTGCGCATTTGATATTTTAGGAATTTGTCCTTTGTGTTTTTTGTTGTTTTTTGCGGTTAGATGGGAGGAACATGGTCTCCGAGCATCAACACAGTTTCCTGTGAGATGGTCGTGTGTGAGAAACCTTCTCTTCTTCTTCACGGTATCATGGAAGGTGACAGCTACAACTATGGAGATTTTGTCCTGTATTCCTGCCTGCCTGGCTTTGATTTAAAGGTGCTTATTGAGTTTTATTTTTTTGAAAAGTGGAAAAAAGGGAGAGACAAAAGCCTATGTCTGTTTTAGAGAGCATAATTTCTTCTTAAGGAGGTATCATTTTGCTAAATATAAAAAAAAAAAAATGCAATTGCAGATTATCACCTAATCCAGAATAGAACAGAGAAAAACACATTTTCTGTTTTAAAATGAGAAGTTTGACACAAATCACTGCAGGCTTTAAGCTATTACTGTGAAATGGAGTATACATGTCCAGCAGCGGCCTCAGGCCATTAAGAGGCTGCACAGTCAGGTTACTGGAATTCAGATTACAGTAGTCACATGATCGGGCCTCAGCAGTCAATGAGACTGGTTGGATAAAAAGCAAGCAGAAAGAGCTGAGTCACTTCCCTCATACAGAGATACAAGACAGAGTATTTAATAATCACCATGATCACTTTTTGGGTGGGTTTTCCTAAACCATATCAGAGGTGCTTCTTTACTTCTGCAATAAAAAAATGTATATCAGGTCAAAAAAACCATCTCAACCAGTAAATGTTTAAGCTTTCCATTGTTACATTATTCATTTCTGTCTACAGGAGAGGTAGAGGTAGACATTGCAATGTTTGTGCAGCGGCATGTAAAACATGATA
Organism: Cyprinodon variegatus; assembly: GCF_000732505.1. Classification (NCBI taxonomy): domain Eukaryota; kingdom Metazoa; phylum Chordata; class Actinopteri; order Cyprinodontiformes; family Cyprinodontidae; genus Cyprinodon; species Cyprinodon variegatus. The sequence continues at coordinate 14,054 of NW_015151932.1, read as the reverse complement.
AACTATTGATCAGATGATACATGTTTTAATATCATCTATGTTTAGACTTAGACAACTTTTATTGTCATTTTGTATACACTTTGTGTATACAAAACAAAATTTAATTTAGCACAGCTTTCAGACAGTAAATGAACATTTCCATCTCCTGAAGTGTGGCAGTGATCAAATGTAAACAATGTGGGAGAAAAAACATGTTGCCAAAAACGCATTGATATGGAAGTTCAGAGCATTAATATATACACTGCAAATATGCAGTAATAGTCTGTGTTCTAAAAACACAGTTTTGTGTTAGTGATAGTGTTAATCCTGGCCATCTGATCCATTACCATCTTATCTAAATAAGAAGTTTTATTGTTCTTGTTTTAGTTCAGCAGAAAGTAAAACTAGCTCTGTTTGTTTATTTGCTTTTCTCATGAAGCCGCACCGTGGGGTTGGGGACTGGAACTGGATAAGTGCAAGAAATAGATATCTATTGATCTGTGGGGTTTTATCTTTAACAACACTTAGCACTTTGTAGAGTAAAAATGAAATTTCTTTTTTTTTTTGCTTACAGAGTAGTAAAGAGTGAAGTTGTGGATTTAAAGCATTTTATTCTATCCTGACTTTACCTGCTGTGGAGATTTCTTTCCCTACATCTTACTCTGTTAATATCACCATGTTTTATCTCAGGGAGACACTGTCCAGACCTGCCAGGGGGATGGAACATGGAGTGGGACTCAGCCAGTTTGTGTTGGTAAGTTATGCAAATAAAGGACAGATGTATAAAAAGGTGGCCACCCTCTAACATTTTAATGTCCTCACAGTTTTAAGTCTTCTGCCAATTTATATGTATAGATTTTTTTTTTCCATTTTTCTTTTTATTCCACACATATCCATAAGCAAAGGTTGTTGCAATTCTCCAATAAAACTCACCACTCATGGAGAGGTTATCTAGAGTTGTTTTTTATCATATTTTGTAAGAGTCAACTGTTCTAGTTGGTGATGAGGTTCCTAATAAAAATGGGTTTAGTTTGTTGCAACTTTTTTAAGGAATATTAACACTTACCTTAAATTATACATTACTTGAAAAAAAAACTAAATGAAAGTTAAAGTGAGCTAGAATTTAAGCACAAGGGATGAGATTGTTTGCGTGCAGCTACAAAATTGTGAACAAATCAAATGAAGTCAGCAGATCTGGAGCCAATTGATATGATTTCCAATGCTAATATACTAATAATGCTAATATTGATTTCTGCAACAAAGTTTTGCAAAAGAAAATTTTAAAATTGTGATAAATATGTCAAAATGAAATCTCTGATGCTGAGGTGGTTAAAAATGTCGTCTGAGGCAATGCCCCTGGGGTGGAAGGGATTCGCCCTGAGTTCCTTAAGGCTCTGGATGTTGTGGGGCTGTTTTGGTTAACGCGACTCTGCAACATTGCGTGGACATCAGGGGCAGTTCCCCTGGATTGGCAGACTGGGGTGAGGGTCCCTCTATTTAAAAAAGACGACCGGAGGGTGTGTTCCAACTACAGAGGAATCACACTCCATTGGAAGGTCTATTCCGGGGTTCTGGAAAGGAGGGTCCATTGGATAGTCGAATCTCGGATTCGGGAGGAGCAGTGTGGTTTTCATCCTGGCTGTGGAATACTGGATCAGCTCTACACCCTCAGCAGGATCCTCGAGGTTGCATGGAAGTATGCCCAACCAGTCTACATGGGTTTTGTGGGTCTGGAGAAGGCATTCGACCGTGTCCCTCGGGGGTCCTGTTGGGGGTACCCTGGGAATATGGAGTACTGGGCCCTTTAATAAGGGCTGTTAGGTCTCTGTTCGACCGGTGTCAGAGCCTGGTCTGCATTGCCAGCAGTAATTCGGACTTGTTTCCGGTGAGGGTTTCCCCTTGTCACCGATTCTGTTCATAACTTTTATGGACAGAATTTGTAGGCGCAGCCAAGGTTTTGAGGGGATCTGTTTTGGTGGCCTTAGGATCGCATCTCTGTTATTCGCAGATGATGTGGTTCTATTGGCTTCATCAGGGCGTGATCTACAGCTCTCACTGGAGCGGTTCACTGCCAAGTGTGAAGCGTCCAGGATGAGGATCAGTGCCTTCAAATCCGAGACCATGGTCTTGAGCCGGAAAAGGGTAGAGTGCCTTCTGCGGGTTGGGGAGGATGTACTGCCCCTAGTGGAGGAGTTTAAGTATCTTGGAGTCTTGTTCACGAATGAAGGGAAGATGGAGCTCGAGATCAATAGGTGGATTAATGCTGCGTCTGCTGTGAAGCGTGCACTGTATTGTTTCTTTTGAACAATCTTTAATTTTGTGGTTCAAATAATTTTCTTATCAAAATGTATGGCCTGAGTTTAGTTTCAACTGTTCTCTTCTCAATGATCTCTTAGCGCTGAGCTGTGCTACTGGATTAGAACCCAGCCCTGCTCTTTGAAAGGTGTTTTTATCTGTCTGCAGCATCAGCAGCCTCCTGTGGGCCTCCACCCATTGTAAAGAATGCTCAGATTCTCCCAAAAGACGAAAGGCATGCGAACAATGTCACCTACGTTTGTAAGGCTGGGCTTCAACTTATTGGACCAAAAACTCTCACCTGTCTGGTCAACGGCTCATGGAGTATGCCGCCACCTACATGTGAAGGTAGGCAGTGGGGGCATGGTATTTGACTTAAATGTTTTAAAGGGAGCTTATTATCAAAATAATCACCATGCATTTTCATTTTTAATTAATAGTTCTGTTTATTATATTCAGAGGTCAGAAGCTGTGATAGTCCCAAACAGCTGTTACATGGTAGAATCCAGGAGCACAATCTGGGCTCTAGACATGCTTTAGAGTTCCAGTGTGATCAAGGCTACAACCTGGTTGGAGATGGTCTGGTGATGTGCATGGGCGGAAACACTTGGAGTTCAACCTTCCCCATCTGCCAAGGTGGGAAATATTTCTTCTTACACAACAGTAAACATATTTTTCACAAAATATTAATCCCAGGTGTTTTTTTACATACTTTGGGGGAAAAAACTGACACATGAAGGTAGTCTTCAATCTACAGCAGCAGTAGAACACACCAAGTCACTCCATAGTGATGACTTTAACATGCAGGACAATAAGTAGTTGAGATAGAATAGCTGAACATAAGCCATTACAACGGAAAAAATTGAAATCTCAATAAGTAATTTTTCTTAAAATAAGCAAATTTTTTCTTGAATTGACAAGTTAGGTGTGAAACGTTGCCAATGGAATAAGACAATTTACATTTAAAATAAGAAAAAACAATTGCATTGTCTAATTTCAAGTGTATATTATCTAATTATCTTATTTTAAGAGCAGAAATCCTCATTCCATCGGCAAATCATCTTACTTATCTACTCAAGTTAAGGGTAAATACTTTTAATTTAAGAAATGTCTGGGTCACTAAACCTGAAATTATTAGCTCTGTTTTTGACATACATCTTACCCAACTCACATTTCCACTGAAGCAGCTCTCCACAGCTCAATGCTCTGCTTAAAGAGGGAGAAAACAATCATTACATCAGACACAACTGTGCTACTTAGTTCCATCAACAATAGCCCAGATTATAGCCTCATATAGCTAAGGAAAACCAAAGGAAAGGCCATCAGTCACAGGACTTTGTGTAGGTTTTGCTTCGGATATACCAAGGTAGAAGAAAACTGGACCTCTTCAGATGTCTGGATCCAGCGGTAGGGTTACAAGAAGCAGGCCTTTCCTCCCTTTTAAGAAAACATCCATATCTGCTTCATTCCCCCTAAAGACTTGGTGGGGCGGAGGGGTTCCTCTGGTTTGATGAAGCAAAACTTAAACTTTTGGGCCACATTCCCATAAACAGAACCATAATACAGTGGAGCATGGTGGTGAATGCATCATGATGTGGGCATTATTTTAACCTGTAGTCAAGATTTATATGATTTTTAACTATTCTTAATTAGTTAGCTTTAATCTAATCCAGACTCTTACATGGTGACGGATTTTATGTTTTCAGCATCACGTTGAGTTCAAACAGTTATTCAATACAAGGTCAAAATGATTTTGACAAAAAATTATTTCAACAGACACAAAGTGGGAAAATATTAGAACCGAGATAAGGCCAGCTAACAGACAGCTTTCAGTCCTATTGGCTGTGTCAGAACGTCCGCCATAACCCCTAGATCTCTCAATCACTATATAGAGCGGGGACTATATAGTGGACTTTATGGTGAACTCAGTTAACTGACCGTTCATACAGATTATTACTACTTTTCGCTCCCCATTGGTGACGTGACTCCGCCTCCCCATAAGGTGCCTGCGCCATTTTTGTTATTTGTCGCTGCTGCTGATGGGTAGCGACAGCCTATAGCGACAGCCTATAGCGACAGCGGGCCTCTGTGACAGCAAATCTGATGATGCTTTTCCATGGATGATCACTACTTTTAAGGTGCTTTGTGGGAAATGTCTAGTCCACTACATTTTCATCCACTAGATGTTTGGACACCCTATATAGTGGTTCAGACAGGGCCATTGTCTCACAATAAAGGAAAAACTGCTCTCACACTAGCCTCTGATGATCGCAAATAAACAGGGATTTTGAGTTCCATTGTGTCCATGACAACATATTTTTATGTATTCATCAATTATGTTTTTATTAGTAAACAATTCAAGTTTTTTATTTTGTGTTTATGCACATTTTGGTTGTAGAATTAATATGAATTGTTAGCAGCTTAAAAAAAGTTTTTAGAGCTAGATTCTGAATTGATAGTGACGTATCCATACATTGTTAAACATAACACCATATTTTATTATATACAGGACTGTCTCAGAAAATTAGAATATTGTGATAAAGTTCTTTATTTTCTGTAATGCAATTAAAAATCATGAAATGTCATACATTCTGGATTCATTACAAATCAACTGAAATATCGCAAGCCTTTTATTGTTTTAATGTAGCTGATTATGGCGTACAGCTGAAGAAAACTCAAAAATCCTATCTCAAAATATTAGAATATTTCCTCAGACCAAGTTAAAAAAAATTATAACAGCAAAACAAAATCAAACATTTGAAAATGTCCATTAATGCACTCAGTACTTGGTTGGGAATCCTTTCTCCAGGCTCTGGCGCCTTGACTACCAAATGACAAACAAAACTTGCTTTCGTCTGAAAAGAGGACTTTGGACCACTCTGCAACTGTCCAGTGCTTCTTTTCCATAGCCCAAGTCAGACGCTTCTTCCGTTGTCTTGAGTTCAGAAGTGGCTTGACCATGGGAATACGGCTATTGTAGCCCATTTCCCGGACATTTCTGTGAACAGTGGCTTTTGATACCTGGACTCCAGCTTCAGTCCACTGTCTTTGAAGCTCCCCCAAATTCTGGAAGCGGCTCTTCTTTACAATGCTGTTAAGGCTGCAGTCACCTCTTTTGGTTGTGCAGCGTTTCCTGCCACATTTCCCCCTTCCAACACACTTTTTGTGAATGTGCTTTGAAAATGCACTCTTTGAACAGCCTGCTCTTTGAGAAATTTCTTTTTGTGTCTTACCCTTGTGATGGAGGGTGTCAATGATGGTCTTCTGGACAGCAGTCAGATCAGCAGTCTTCCCTTTCCCATACTTGTGATTTAGTTTACTGAACCAAGCTGAGTGTTTTTCAAGGCTTAGGAAACCCTTGCAGGTGTTTTGAGTTAATTAGACGATTCAAGCGATTAGTTGAATAGCCTACTAGTATACTTTTTCACAGTATTCTAATATTTTGAGATAGGATATTCGGGTTTCTTCAGCTGTACGCCATAAACAACTATATTAAAACAATAAAAGGCTTGCGATATTTCAGTTTATTTGTAATGAATCCAGAATGGTTGACATTTCATGATTTTTAATTGCATTACAGAAAATAAAGAACTTTATCACAGTATTCTAATTTTCTGAGACAGTCCTGTATGTCTAAAGAAATCTGTTCTTGTGGGTGAAATAGAAAATATTTCTGTAAGTAAAACACTTTGAACCCCTGTTTACCCCTTACAGCAAAGTCTTGCCCGCCTCCCCCTGGCTGGGCGAAAGGCACCAACAATGAAGGATCCCAGCAGGAGTTCCATGTTGGGCAGTCCGTCCGTGTTTCCTGCCCCAAGGGACAGCGGGTAAAAGGTGGCGGCGCCATCACCTGCAAGCCAGACCAGACCTGGACCCCTCTCAGTTCAGTTTGTGAAAGTAGGTCACACCTTTACATTCTTGATTTTATTACAATATTTAAAAAGAATTGTATTCATTTAGGGAAATATAATTGAAATTTAATGAAATAGAAAAAGAGATTAGTGGAAAACTGAAATGCAAAGATTTTTTCATTCATGGCTGCAGTTTTAATACAAGTACAAGGATGCCATTTTCTTTTTAGCTTTTAAATAGATTTTATAAAGAGAGTAAATAATGTTTCACCGGAAATGATATATTTTATGCGTTTATTGTATTTATAATTCTAATTATTAGAAACGGTGTCATCTGCTTCCTTGTGTGTCTGTAATTCGTAAATTGACTTGATCTTTGCCCTACAACACTTTATGTAGATTTCTGTAGGTTACTTAAAGGTCTTGATAATGAGACCTGTAAATCACAGTTCTCAAAGGTCATCTTTGAAAATAACCATATGAACCGTTTTTATGATCTTTCCTGTGAAGCATCAGTAGTACTGTTGCTTCTTCATTATTGTAATGAAAACCTTAACAGCAGTGAAAAAAAAAATTTCTTTCTCATGTTTGATCATATCTGTCTTTTTTTAATTATTAAATCAGGATATGTTTACAATTTATGGTAGTCGTTGTGTGAACAATAAATGTACCACTGTCTGCATGCTCTTCTCGTCTTGCATCAGCCGCTCCTTCCTTCTGCATGGCTCTCCTCTTCATGTTAGTTTAAGCGTCTTTCATTTCTCTGTTATCATTTCTCTAATCAAAACAAATGGTGCTGCATCAAACATTGCATCTGTTTCCTTTTGGCTGATGCCTCTATGCCAACCTTTGTCTGATATGCTTCATTTTTTTGTTGTTTCTTTTAATTGCAGTGGCTCAGTGTTGCAGGTGTTGCTATGAGACGTTGAATGAATTTGCATGGCCTTTATTCTCGCACATGCACGTGTGTCAGTGCGCCTCTTTCCTGATCTGTCAAAGAGGATAAAAGTGAGCCAAAAACAGGATCTAGAAATGTTGCATGGAAATCACAGAACTAAGGTGTAATGATGCAGAAAGTATAACCACCACAAATTGTTTTTCACTCTTTGGTGCACAATTATGTAATAGCTTTATGTTATTACATGTAATGGAGGGGGGTTAACTAAACTCACATATACCAAATATTGAACATAATCTGTGTGCTTTACTGCAGGACTTTACGTTTTTTTTACCCTATATTTTCCTCAGTATGTTTCGAACGACAGCAGATCATTTGGATGAGAATATAAAGATACTTTAGAGAGTAACTGGTGGCTGTTGTCCAGGGGTGTCCTGTGGCCCCCCACTCCATGTGGCCAACGGGTTGGTGCGGGGGGCGGTGTTCCAGTTCGGGGACGTGGCGGTGTACTCGTGTTTCAGCGGCTACACCATGGAGGGAGTCGGAAGGAGCAGGTGTCAGGAAAACGGCACCTGGACGGCCCCTCCCTCGTGCAGAGGTAGAGAGAAGAGTGGAGGGACTCTATCCTGTCTGAGGGAGCTTCCTGTTTTAACAGCATTTCACTTGATGTATCTTCTTTTTTTTCACCTTTTTAACTGAACTACTGCTTATCTGCAACAAGATCAACCCCTCTCTGTAGCCTGGACTCAGTCATGACCAGCCTGTCAACTAAACATAACACTTTAGTTTACCATAAAGGACATTTTCAGCTACTTTGAAAGTTATGTTGCTTTGATCTTATAACCTCAAGGGTTTTTTGTTTGTTTGTTTTTGTATGTTTCTTTCTAATTAAAAAACGAACATTTTAGACATGTGAAACTGGAAATGCAATTGCTTATCCTCCTTTTATGTAAAAACAGTTGCTAAAACAGTTGCTAAAATCCTTACAAAGAACAACCAACGCCTACACCGCTGTTTATGTTACGGTTTGTTGCCCTGAAGCAATCCTAAACACCAGGAAGTGAATTTGGAATAACAAATCTTAAATCTGATCTGTAATCATTTGTCACTGGATCAAACGCAAAACGAAAATGTGTTCCTTGGGATTAGTGGACTGTTACCTGATGATGTGCTGTGTAGATAAAGGTTTATTTTAATCAAGGTGGAATCTACTTGTATTTTATAGAACAGTTGAACCAGATCTCAGGTTTTTCTGGTCATTTAAAGCTTCCATTATCATCACTGAGTGTTTTATGTGCTGAAAACAAGAGCTGAGTCCAGGCAAGGTCCTTCATTACAACTGCTGAGATTGTTTGTGTGCATTCTTCATCAGTGTGTTTTGAGCAAATACATCTGTTGCATGTGGTGTAGTTTGTTTGAAAGCATGAATTTTCATGTTTAAAATAAATAACACCTGTCCTTCCTAAAAAAAGAAAAAAAACAAGAAAACTGTCGATCTGTTCTCTACGTTTACCGGGTGTTCACGTTTTACTCTATAACCTCTCCAAAAATAAGTCTGATGTGTTTCTGTGCGTCCCCTCCTACAGCGTTGTGCTGGCTGCAGTGTCAGAACGGAGGGGTGTGCCAGCGGCCCAACATCTGTGCCTGTCCAGAGGGCTGGATGGGTCGACTCTGTGAAGAGCGTAAGTACAAGACGTCTCAGCATTTTTTTCATTGAGGCTCTATTGAAACCAATTTTGGGGGGCGACAGTGGGGACATGTCCCCTGCACTTTTTCAAACATCTTTTTTGGTCCCCTGCACTTTTTACTGTCTAAAAACAATGTTACGTTACAGGACATAGACATTCGTTGAGCACTAGGACCAAGCGGAAAACCGCAGCTCAAGATGAAGCCCACGTCCCTGAGTTTAGACCGCCCACAATCTCCTGATTGGC
>NW_015151932.1:3771-5045 GCF_000732505.1 Cyprinodon variegatus | reverse complement strand
GTCACCGCTGTCACTCCTGAGAAGCTCACTTTACAAACATCTGATGCGCCACTGAATCTGGTCTTTGATTGGATGATCAAACACCCTGAAATTATTTACATTAAAAAATATTTGCGTCCCCTCCACTTCTGAAATCAGAATTTCATCCATGGTTGAAACTGTGACTGTACGTAATATTATTCACACTTTTAAAGGTTAAGATGAATAAAAGGCTCTAAAAGATATATATCTTTTTTTCTTTTAGTGCCATAGCCTCACACTAAAGAAACTAAAAACATATGTCTTTGTTTAGAAAAAAGATATTAAAATCAGGGGTCTCCCAATGAAATTCTTTTCATTTCCGATATGATACCGATATTGAAACCTTGAGAATTCACCGATACGATATTGGCATGAATCATACCAGCTTTTATTACTTATTTTAAACTTTAGAATGATAGAAAAGACTCAATCCAGTAATATTACTTAAACAGTGAACAAAAGTAAACAACAAAATGTATGAAAACAACTGACCTATGTAATATTAACCAATAGATTACAGGAACTTCAAACATAAGCAGAGTATTTCTATCAGCATAACAATATCCGAGATTTTAGATGCTGTTGGATAGAAACTGATATTAGTTTATTGGCTGATTTCAGACCGATATCCAATACTAAAGTTCAAATTGAAAACACATACTTATAGTTTCTCATTTTACAATTTTTGCTAAATTAAATACAAGTGAAAAAATCCCCAGCATTTTGTTGTTTATAGCATAAAATAATTCACTAAGATAGCAGACGATGCTAAATTCCTCATTCAGTCACGTGACCCACTGAGGCGCTGTAGGATGCTGTGACGTCAGGAAGTAGTCATTTTACATAGCGAGTCAATATTTAATCACCTTTGTGATGGAGTTTTTATCCTTTAACGAGGTTTAATCACAGCTGCTAAATGTTCTTTGATCTTATCAGCCCTTCATTATCTTTCAGAAACCTTAACAGATGGTTCTGTGTTTTAATTAGTTTAAACCAGATTCTAACCTTTTGTTTGAAGAGGGGATCACAGGATTTGGATTGGGTCTGTTGTGGCTGGGTTTGATTTGGTTGATAGGGTTCTGCTGCGGCCGGGGAGTGAAGGTCAAAGGTTAGTGTTGGAGCCCTGTGTGCGGTGATGGCGGTTGGGATAGCAGGCTGTGCGGCGCTGCTGTGCCTGGATGGGGAAAGTGGTCGCCCGGTAATCTGATCGCAGCGAGTGGTCCAAGCATTTCCTGGCGGGAAACATTGCCCTT
>NW_015151932.1:0-2208 GCF_000732505.1 Cyprinodon variegatus | reverse complement strand
TCTTCTTATCAGGGAGGGCGGTGCCCCAGCGCCCCCTATGGGCCGGCCGCCACTGTCGCCCGGTAATCTGATCGCAGCGAGTGGTCCAAGCATTTCCTGGCGGGAAACATTGCCCTTCGGATGTGGCTTTTACCCGGTTCGGCTCATGGCTCATTGCCTTTGGGGTTCAAACTCTGGGTCTCTGCCTGCGGTAACTGACTGTTATCCATCGCAGTTCTTATTGTTTTGGAGCCCTGTCCATATAGATATAGAAATCCATCTGGAGCTGCGGCTATACTAAACTGTGCAACTAGCTAGGGTTTGTTGTTTTATGAAATAAAATATTTCATAAAAAAAATAAACAATGCTTTGAATCAGCTTTATTGCCATCATGCACTTTAATAAAGCCATACAACACAGAAAACAAGCCGTTTCAACTTTGGTATATTGAATCCAACTCATGCTGTGAGAGCAGGATTGATGATAAAAGAATCTGCCGAGAATCGATCCGAACATAGTTTGCTGTATCGGTTTGGACGCCACCGACTGTCCAGTTGATTTTTGTCTAATCTATCAGTACAATAGACCATTGTAATGAGTGCTTAACAATGTGTGAAGTAGAGATAAGATGTCACAGCTGTGTTTCGTCATGTGACTGCTCTAGAGGCGCCAAGCATACTGTACAATTCTCTCCAGTTTTATTACTTGGAGCATTTTCAGCTCGATTTAGACCAGCCACATTGAAAGAAGACAGGAAATTCTACTATCACACACAATAGTTGAGCAAAAGCATTTAGTGAGGTCTTAATATTTGTTGCTCTCGGGGCCTTCAGAAATTACCAGGATGTAGACTGTGTCGAAGGGTTTATATGGAGACAATATGCTTTGGAGATATTTTTTACTACTAAGTGGATAGTGAATAATGGAAATAAAGCTTGGATTCACACTATTAGGTATCTACCATCTGTGTCTAAAAGCAAAATGCTGTAGGCAGGCTCCCACATGCACAGTAAATACTGGGAAACAAATTGATGATTTCACAATCACATAGGATTTCTGACAAGTCCGGGGAGGAACTGACTTTGTGTTCTTGCAGCCTGCTTTGACATGTTGATCTACCTCTAAGCCATCTGAATGTTCCACTTACCGTTGATGTGGGCTGTTTGAGTGACAGTATTCATTCACACATAGCTTAACTTGGTTGAATATGAATGTTGCGGATTTCACAGAACCGGCTAAAAGAACACGAGTTTGACTCCATTGATCTGAGTGTATATGTACTGGTTAGAACTGGACACAAAAAAAAACATATTTTTCTGTAGCGTGACAAGATTTTGATGTAATCTACTTTTATTTCCTTGAATTTAACAGCTGTTTACCAAAATGCCAGATATTTTTTTCAGATCCGAGCTCAACAATAAACATTTAAAAATGAACATCATGGATCATTGTGTCTTTTCCTATGTGACGCGCTTCATTAAGAGTCCCTGTGACCTTTCAGATGGGCAGTCCTTTGTAATATGGAAAACTGAATCTACCCCCTGTCAGGGAGTTAACCAAAACAATAAGAGAAATACAGGGAAGTTTGAGGAAAAAATGGAAACAGATTTATTTACAAAAAAGAAATCTGAACTCTAAACACAAATCTGGGCCCAAAAAGAAAATGAGGTAAAAAAATCAAAACCTAAAACAAGCAACTAAATTAATTGACCAAACAAACTGACACACAAGGGTAACATATATATTGGCTTTTCAGGCCATTTGGACACAACAGGGAACATTTACATATATTTACCTAAACAAAACTACAACACACACTTTGGTTGGTAGGGTGAAAACTCCTGTTTAGCCGAGAAGATGCATCCAGCCCAACAGGTGTAGGTGCAACTACAAAGTACAACAAAAACTGAATTGAAAAAGCTTCCTGGATGGCAAGCGAAACGTCATCAAACTTGGAAATAAAGCCCAGTGGATTGTTTTGTTTACTTTTTTTGGAATGACTCAGTGTATTCTCATTATCAGTTCGTATGAAATCGTACGAAAAGTGATGCACAGTGTTTCGTAGGTTTTTGATGTGTTTTTCGTCATATTTCGTCGTATTTTTACGTCTTGACTCGAGACAAGATATCAGTGCGCATGCGCATCTTACGCACCATTCAATAACATACAATTTAACATACAATTACCGTATTTTCACGACTATAAGGCGCACTTAAACGTCTTTTTTTT
>NW_015151931.1:142618-147437 GCF_000732505.1 Cyprinodon variegatus | reverse complement strand
ACCAAAGTGTCTGTAATTTGTTTTGACTCTGACTACTTTCCATTGTTTTAAGTAAGGAGAAACACCCGCTGCTCATGCAGAACAGGGCAGAATGCTGTGCCATAAGGACTGTATAATGAACTGTTCTCTCTTTGCAAAGATATGAATAAATGTGCCGACTGAGTGAAATCCATCGATCTCTGTTTACTTTAATTAGGGTGGTTAAAAACTCTGTCATGTTCTTCTTTTTTACAAAGGGCACACAGACACAAACAAGCACTCAGGTGGCTGAATCAAATTTTTATTTATTTGTTTACATCCCATGGGACGAGAATCATGTTTATATTTTAAGTGAAACTTCAATAGTGAAATAATTTTTTTTACAAACAAGACAATAAAAAGCATGAGAAAAAACATAATTAAAATATTCCTGAATAGAGTACACAATCAGCTGCAAGAGTTTTTTTTTTTTTAAACCAAAAATGTCTTTACCCCACTATTATATCAGAAAAAGCAATAAAGTGGGTTGAGTTACCAATTTCAAAACTGGGTCAGGAGCTTCACAAAGATTCCTTTCATACAGTGCCTTACGTTTCCCCCTGTATTTCTTTAGGTTGTTTAGTAGAAGGTGTTCAATGCTGTCCATTATGTCTAAAAGTCGCTTCCACCCCATAGTTATTAAGGGCACCAGAGGAGTGTCAAAGCTCAGAGATGGGGTCTCTAACAGCCATTAACCTTGTGAGGCAGCTTAAAGACAGAAAGGTTTCAGCTTTTCCCAAAGTTGAAATCTGGCATAAGGAGTTGGATCATTTTCATTATAAAAAGAGCGATTACATATGAACATGTAAAAAAATCAACAGTCCTTATTTTTCTCTCTTTATACCACCAATGAACGATAGTATTAGTTGCAGAAGGACCATCTGGAGTACAACATATACTGCTGAGTTAAATAAATAATTTTTTGACATCATAATTTTTTGGTTAATATCATCTAAAAGGAAACCAGAGATTAGCTCAAAGTAAAAGACTTAAAAAATTAGCTCCATTACAATGCCCTTTTATCTCCCTTTGGAAATAAAACAAGAAATAAAACATGATTAATAAAGTAGGTTTAAATAAAAATTTCTGGTTTTATTTCTTTGTGGATCATTCCCGACATCTGGTGAAAATGTCATTTAAATAGCACTTCTAGAAATATACAGTATTTACTCAGAAAAGGGTAGTGTTCAATACTTGTTTCACGCACTTATGTCATCTCCAAGCATTTTAGAGACAATTCAACCAGATCATACAGTTAATTTGGTTCAAAGTTTTCTATCTATGTAAAGCTGATAGCATTGACATGAGAGAAGTTCTGTGTAATTTGGCTAAATAAAGGCTTCACCTCAAATACAGTATACCTTGTGTGCATCACATATTTTTCAGTTCTTTGTTTATATTATGATCTCACATTTAAACGATGAAGTATGGTTCTATTGTGGATGATTGTGGCCTAATTTACCAAATGAACTTGAACTAGTTAATTTATAGCTCTGTGAACATAGTTAATTTTAAAAAAAAAGTGAACGATGAAGTTCATGTTCATCTGTGTGAACAGTACTTTGAGATTGTTCTTTTTAATTATGAACTAGCACATCATTGAGATCAAAAATGTTGATCAAAATGGAAAGCAAAGATTTCTTTGCAATACAACTTTGATATTTTCAAGTTTTGATTTTGACTTGAGTTTTATGCAGGTTTTGATTTTGTACTTCAACCACATGACATTTCCAAAATATTTTGTGTTAATTTTTATTTTACTTTCTACCTCTGCCTGCTCAGACACATCTTTCCCTCGTCCCCGGCTTTCTTACTGTTTTCTTTCTTTTTACCTACTTATCTCTTAGCCAAAGTGACAGAAAGTTGGATGAAATAAAATTCTTCAAGGATTCTCTACCTCGACTAGTTTTTAAGCACTGAATTTAATTATAATCTCATTATGAAGAAGAAGTACATATCCCCAAAACCTGCCTCATTTCCCCAAACAGGACTTCAACAAGCTTCTACAGAGGATGGGTGTCATGGAATTGAAGATTAACCAACTGGAAGTGAATGTGAAAGTAAATATTTGTTTTGGAAATGATATGACCCTGCCTAGTGCTCTCTATTGGCCAGCCGCCACTGCTTATACCCACAGCAAACCATTTCAATGTATAACCATCTTGTCACAGATTATATAGAAGAATATAGGAGAATCAAAGATAGAGACCAACTTCCAAGCCTCAGTATAAAAATGCACAGTGGGGTTTTGGTACTAAGATATTATCACATTGCTGCACTCAGAGCCGATTCAGAATGTTTTAAAGGTCATAAATTCCTTTTAAACAGGCAAATTTGAACAAAAACTAAGATAAGAAGGGATTCCTCCTGTCTTCCAACTCAAAGCCAGGCTTTCCAGAAGAACAGAAGCTCTTAGGCTATCACACACCTATTCATGTATTTTTCCTTCAAACCCTTTGAATCTTGTTCCTGATTTCTCTTTAACTCAGTTTCTTTTTCTTTGAGCTGTTTTTGTGTTTCTTCCAGCTCTTCTCTTAATTGCTGTTTGCTATGTTCCAGCTTGCTAATTTTTTCTTCAAATTGCCGTTTCAGGTTCCGTAATTCCTCCCTGTGTTCTTCCATCAGACCTGCAAAGTTTGATTTGTATTTCTCTCTGAAATCGTTGTGCTTTTCAGCTTGCTCTCTAGCCTTCTCTTGGAATTTTTTCTTAATTTTTTGAGATTCCTTCTCATATTTTTCATCTACCTCCCTCAGTTTTTCATTCTCATCTATAAGGTTTTTTCCAATTTTCTCTTTTTTCATATTATACTCACTTTGAAGATCTGTAAGTTTTGATTCAGCAGTTTTTTGTTTGTTTTCCCGCTCTTTCCTGCGTTGTTCCCAGTATTCTTCTTGTTCTTTTTTTCTTTTCTCTTGTGCTTTTCTCAAGCTCCCAAGTTCCTCTTCTTTTTTTGGATCTGTTTCACCATTTTTCTCCAGTTCTTCCTGCAGTTCTTGCAGCCTTTTTTCAGACTCTTGATTTATCATCACCTGCTCTATGATCTTCTTCCTATCTCTTTCTAGCCTCCTTTCATTCTTTCTCTTAATCTTTTCACTCTCACTGTTGACTTTAATCTCCAATTCTTTCAGTTGTTTTAAATCACTTTCTCTCTCTCTTACAAGGTGAGCTCTTTGTTCCTCCAAAGTTTTTTGCAACTCGTTCAATTCTTCGTCCCGTTGTCTGTTGAGTTTTTCCAGCTCTTTCTTGATCTCTTTCTCCTTTTCTTTTAGGATTTTGTCCACCTCTTTCTGGATTGCTGCCTCAGCCTCATCTAGCATTTCATTAGTGAAACAACCACCTCTGTTTATCTCCACCATCTTATCAATCTTTTCTATCAGTTCAGAGACCTGTTTCTTGTTTTCTTTGTCATAGTTATTAAGCACATGGTACCTTCCTCCACAATCTTCAATTAGATTCTTAATGAAATCCTCTGTTTTTTCAATATATTCTTCTACTGAGACCCTAAAATGATCTAATTCATCTCCTTTAGTGAAGAGGATGATGGTGAAGTGGTGAGAAGTTGATCCAAAGACCTTTTTCACCAGTTTCATCGTTTCCTTCTCCTCTGTAGTAAACCTATCAATCTTCAATACCAGAAGGAAGACATGAGGTCCTGGAGCCAGAAGACTGATGCACTTGGTCATTTCCTCATTTATTTCCTCATTGGACAAGGTTGTGTCAAATAGTCCAGGAGTATCGACCACAGTGACTTTACGGCCAGCAACTTCACCCTGTGCTTTCTGGCAGTACCTGGTGACTGAACTTTGGAAAGGGTTAGCTTTGAATTCTTCTCTTCCCAGAATGGTGTTTCCAGAGGAGCTCTTCCCACAGCCAGTCTTTCCTATCAGGACAATCCTAAGACCGTCAGGTTTCGGTTGCTCACCGGCAGCTGAAGGTAAAAAAAAACATACAATAAATGTTTAAGTGTAAGCTGTTTAAAGGTTGTGAGTTCAGGTTATTGATATTGCATCTTGACATGATGACCAGAGAAGGAAATACAGTTTGGTGAATAACCAGCTCTAAGATCTCTCCAACCCCCACCCCACTTTTCAGCCAACTCCTCCACAGGACCTCCCACAGAGGTGTGACCAACCAGCCCCTCTGCGTGAGGACAGTAAAAACCACAGAACATTATTTTTTCCCTTCTCTCTTTCCCATAAAGCCTGGGTCCACTTCCGCAGGGTCTCTTCCAGAATGGAGACCCGGGCCCAAAAGGACCCAGATCTCCAGAATTATCAAGGCTAAGTCATCATAATGACCTTTCAGAATCAACCTGCTGCAAAACAGACTTTCTGCAAACACATTTCTCTTGAGTTTCAGAACGTATAGAGCCAAACTGGATGAGAAGGACCCCTGGTGTGAGCCTGAGTCAAAGAAACCACTGGTTGCTGTTAACTGCTAAGCTGCAGCTGAATGTAACCAAAGCCTTCCAATGTACATGGACAAAAAGGTTGCTTTCTCCACTCAATCATTTCATGTGTTTACTGATGAGTAAAGACAAAGCTAACAGGATGGACTGCATACTTTGCTATAGTAACATGATATAACATTAGTGTTCATGTGTTCCTCAGATTCTCATTACATTTCAATTATCAAGTATGACCAAGAGTCATTTAGTGGAATCCTTATGTCTATTCGCTGCTAGCTATTTCAAAGAGGGTAAAGAACCATTTAACTAAACATTATTGGTTCTTGATTAAGCAAATCATTTAATAAAACATTATCTGGCCAATTAATGTTTTATTCACCTCATGGATTTGC